>NC_090249.1:61426601-61506601 GCF_037325665.1 Littorina saxatilis | reverse complement strand
TCTCTTCTTGTTTCGTCAGTCCGTGAAGTAGCACGCCTGTCTTCTGCCCTTTTCTTGTCGCGGCGTATCTGTGACGGGGGTTTGCGTCTCCACGCGCCCACTGGTAATGTCGGCTCGCCATCTTGTTGATCTGCGGAGTTGAAGCGAAGCACGACGACAGGTTTGTCGCCTTCGCCCGTCACCTTCCAGGAGATAAGAGCGTGATCCGCGATAATGGTGGTCAGAATAGACTCCACAGTTTTAGGTAGGCCTAAAACTGACATCTTAGTGGCTGTTGTTGCTGAAAATGTCGAACTTTTGACACAGAGAGTGTGTGTTGGGGGGTTAGAGAGAGAGAGAGAGAGTGTGTGTTGGGGGGTAGAAAGGGAGAGAGAGAGTGGGTTGGTGGGGGGTAGAAAGGGAGAGAGAGTGTGTGTGTTGGGGGGTTAGAGAGAGAGAGAGAGAGTGTGTGTTGGGGGGTAGAAAGGGAGAGAGAGAGTGGGTTGGTGGGGGGTAGAAAGGGAGAGAGAGTGTGTGTGTTGGGGGGTTAGAGAGAGAGAGAGAGAGAGAGAGTGGGTTGGTGGGGGGTAGAAAGGGAGAGAGTGTGTGTGTGTTGGGGGGTTAGAGAGAGAGAGAGAGAGAGAGAGAGAGAGTGGGTTGGGGGGTAGAAAGGGAGAGAGCGTGTGTGTGTGTTGGGGGGTTAGAGAGAGAGAGAGAGAGAGAGAGAGTGGGTTGGTGGGGGGTAGAAAGGGAGAGAGTGTGTGTGTGTTGGGGGGGTTAGAGAGAGAGAGAGAGAGTGTGTGTTGGGGGGTTAGAGAGAGAGAGAGAGAGAGAGAGAGAGTGGGTTGGTGGGGGGTAGAAAGGGAGAGAGTGTGTGTGTGTGTTGGGGGGTTAGAGAGAGAGAGAGAGAGAGAGAGAGTGGGTTGGTGGGGGGTAGAAAGGGAGAGAGTGTGTGTGTGTTGGGGGGTTAGAGAGAGAGAGAGAGTGGGTGGGTGGGGGGTAGAAAGGGAGAGAGAGTGTGTGTGTTGGGGGGTTAGAGAGAGAGAGTGGGTTGGTGGGGGGTAGAAAGGGAGAGAGAGTGTGTGTTGGGGGGTTAGAGAGAGAGAGAGAGAGAGAGTGGGTTGGTGGGGGGTAGAAAGGGAGAGAGAGTGTGTGTGTTGGGGGGTTAGAGAGAGAGAGAGAGAGTGGGTTGGTGGGGGGTAGAAAGGGAGAGAGAGTGTGTGTTGGGGGGTTAGAGAGAGAGAGAGAGAGAGAGAGTGGGTTGGTGGGGGGTAGAAAGGGAGAGAGAGTGTGTGTGTTGGGGGGTTAGAGAGAGAGAGAGAGAGTGGGTTGGTGGGGGGTAGAAAGGGAGAGAGAGTGTGTGTGTTGGGGGGTTAGAGAGAGAGAGAGAGAGAGAGAGTGGGTGGGTGGGGGTAGAAAGGGAGAGAGAGTGTGTGTTGGGGGGTTAGAGAGAGAGAGAGAGAGAGAGAGTGGGTTGGTGGGGGGTAGAAAGGGAGAGAGAGTGTGTGTGTAGGGGGGTTAGAGAGAGAGAGAGAGAGAGAGAGTGGGTGGGTGGGGGGTAGAAAGGGAGAGAGAGTGTGTGTTGGGGGGTTAGAGAGAGAGAGAGAGAGAGAGAGAGTGGGTTGGTGGGGGGTAGAAAGGGAGAGAGAGTGTGTGTTGGGGGGGTTAGAGAGAGAGAGAGAGAGTGTGTGTGTTGGGGGGTTAGAGAGAGAGAGAGAGAGAGTGGGTTGGTGGGGGGTAGAAAGGGAGAGAGAGTGTGTGTGTGTTGGGGGGTTAGAGTCTGAAGTCTGAAGTCTGAATGTTTTAATGAGTAGGCCTTGGGCCCTTTTCATGGAGATGAGCACATCTCAAGCACCAGCATACAAATGCACATAGTGAACAAAAACAAGAACATCGCCCTGTTTCGTTTACGGATTATGGGTTACGAATGGAAAGCGCCTTCATGACAAATGTAGAAAAACGTAGCAATAGCGGCTTGCTAGTGTTTGAAAACAGCATGGTTAATTTAAACAATGATGGGATTCTAGTGTATTTTCGTGGAATATAATATTCTCTTAACTCAGCATATTTAGGGCATACTAAAACAAAGTGGACTTCATCTTCAACACTGCCACAACAAAATGGACAAGATAAATCAGCGGAGGTTGCATTTAAATTAAAGCGAAATCGATGCACTTTCAGAGGAGATACTCCCAATCTAAGTCTAATCAGAAGATTTCTAGCTTTAATATGTTTCAAATCACTTAAATAGTTGGATAATGTTAGGGTTGATTTGAAGGTTCTGTACAGAGAGAAACGTTCACTTCCTTGTACATTTTCAAGCCAGGTTTGCTTATAGGATGAAATAAGTGTTTCTTTGAATGCTGTCAGGAACGCCCTCTCATCGCCAACACCTTGGTTTTCCCATACTTCATCAAAACCGTACATGTACAGAGTGTAACAGATCGAGGAGGCCCATGTTTTCTTATTTTGTTCATGGAGATATTTCAGCATTTTATACGCCTTCCTCGGAAGGCGATGATGTGGCATCCTCAATATACGTATCCAAAAACGAATGCATTTAACAAAGCTGTTTATAAACAAGGGGTACCTTCCCATTTCTCCATAGACCATAGCATTTGGTGTTCTCATACTCGTATTCAAAAAACGTTTAAGTGCGAATAAATGAACTCTCTCTATAGGTGTATGGTCTGCTTCAACCCCCCAAACTTCGGCACCATATGACAGCATCGGTTGAATCTGTGCGTCCAAGAGCTTGAAAAAAATAGCTGGAGATCTGTCACCCAGTTGCCATAAACATTTTAGAATACCAATGACTCCCTTTTTCCCTTTTGCAGCAAAATCATTAAGAGTGTGAGAGAAGGACAGGCGTGTAGACAACCATACTCCTAAATACTTATACATGTTCAAAACGCTCATAGGATGTCCACCATACACCCATCTTTCTCGCAAGGCCAAGTGACCACCGTTCCGAAAAACAACAATATTAGATTTGTCTAAATTAACTTCAAGTCCAAGACGTCTAGACGAATCCCACAGAATGTTTAACTGATTCTGGAGCCCACATACAGAATCTGAAATAAGAATAATATCATCTGCAAACATCAGAATGAGTATTTCCAAAAAGTCTGGAATAAGTTGAATACCATGTTTTCATTTCTGGACAATATCATTAGCTAGCTCATTAATTAGTAGAGAAAACAAAACTGGACTACAAATTTCTCCCTGTTTTAGACCCCTTGGGCACATAAAGGAGTCCGAAAAATCACTTCCTGATCGCACTTTTGCTTTTACCACGTCATACATACAGCTGAGCGCCTGGTACATCTTTCCTTTAACTTTAAGAAAGGGAGAGAGAGTGTGTGTGTTGGGGGGTTAGAGAGAGAGAGAGTGGGTGGGTGGGGGGTAGAAAGGGAGAGAGAGTGTGTGTGTTGGGGGGTTAGAGAGAGAGAGAGTGGGTGGGTGGGGGGTAGAAAGGGAGAGAGAGTGTGTGTGTTGGGGGGTTAGAGAGAGAGAGAGTGGGTGGGTGGGGGGTAGAAAGGGAGAGAGAGAGTGTGTGTTGGGGGGTTAGAGAGAGAGAGTGGGTGGGTGGGGGGTAGAAAGGGAGAGAGAGTGTGTGTTGTGGGGTTAAAGAGAGAGAGAGTGGGTGGGTGGGGGGTAGAAAGGGAGAGAGAGAGTGTGTGTTGGGGGGTTAGAGAGAGAGAGAGTGGGTGGGTGGGGGGTAGAAAGGGAGAGAGAGTGTGTGTGTTGTGGGGTTAGAGAGAGAGAGAGAGAGTGGGTGGGTGGGGGTAGAAAGGGAGAGAGAGTGTGTGTTGGGGGGTTAGAGAGAGAGAGAGAGAGTGGGTGGGTGGGGGGTAGAAAGGGAGAGAGAGTGTGTGTGTTGTGGGGTTAGAGAGAGAGAGAGTGGGTGGGTGGGGGGTAGAAAGGGAGAGAGAGTGTGTGTTGTGGGGTTAGAGAGAGTGAGAGAGAGTGTGCGTGTGTGCTTTGAAAGCTCATACAGTGGAACCCCTCTTTTAAGACGCCCAATTTAAGACACCCTCCTATCTGTAAAATGACCCCCAATTTAAGATGCCCTCCTATCTGTAAAATGACCCCCAATTTAAGACGCCCTCCTATCTGTAAAATGACCCCCAATTTAAGACGCCCTCCTATCTGTAAAATGACCCCCAATTTAAGACGCCGTCCTATCTGTAAAATGACCCCCATTTTAAGATGCCCTCCTATCTGTAAAATGACCCCCATTTTAAGATGCCCTCCTATCTGTAAAATGACCCCCAATTTATGACGCCCTCCTATCTGTAAAATGACCCCATTTTAAGACTCCCTCCTATCTGTAAAATGACCCCATTTTAAGACTCCCTCCTATCTGTAAAATGACCCCATTTTTAGACTCCCTCCTATCTGTAAAATGACCCCATTTTAAGACGCCCTCCTATCTGTAAAATGACCCCCATTTTAAGACGCCCTCCTATCTGTAAAATGACCCCCATTTTAAGACGCCCTCCTATCTGTAAAATGACCCCCATTTTAAGATGCTTTCCTATTTGTAAAATGACCCCCATTTTAAGACGCCCTCCTATCTGTAAAATGACCCCCATTTTAAGATGCCCTCCTATCTGTAAAATGACCCCCATTTTAAGATGCCCTCCTATCTGTAAAATGACCCCCATTTTAAGACCTGATTTTGTCAGATTTGTGGAGGTATTAAAAGGGGGGTTCCACTGTACCAATTTGTTAAAAAACAAAGGATTACTGTACTCACCAATACAAAGACGACACAAGTCGTCTTTGTATTGGTGAGTACAGTAATCCTTTGTTTTTTAACTTTGTTCATCTTACCACAGTCACTTCGTTGTTTAGATTTTGTACCAATTTGTGGCAAAGCTTCAACATGCTACACAAACAAAGCCAACTTGATGACCAGCAGCAGCGTGTGTTTGTGCAGGTGATGACGGCCAAGACAACAGACAAGTCATTTGATGTGACCGGCCTGCACCCTGACTACCCCTATCGGTTCAGCGTTTCTTCCAAGTATGATACCCACAGGGGCTATCTCAGCGACCCTGTCAATTACGTAACACGGATGCCTGAAGATGGTAAGTCTGTCACCTTGTTTGGTCGCTTCACACGGGGCGACTCAAGTAGTGCTGTTATGTCTCTAGTCTTTCTTGTTGGTAAGTCTGTCACCTTGTTTGGGCGCTTCACACGGGGCGACTCAAGTAGTGCTGTTTTGTCTCTAGTCTTTCTTGTTGGTAAGTCTGTCACCTTGTTTGGGCGCTTCACACGGGGCGACTCAAGTAGTGCTGTTTTGTCTCTGGTCTTTCTTGTTGGTAAGTCTGTCGCCTTGTTTGGGCGCTTCACACGTTGCGGCTCAAGTAGTGCTGTTATGTCTCTAGTCTTTCTTGTCTTTATCTTCTATGCACCACCAATTCAATTTCTCCATGACAACAACATCATCATCATCATCATCATCACCACCACTACCATCATCATCTTCGTTATCATCATCATTCATCATCATCAGAGGGACCACCACCACTACCATGATCATCATCATCATCTCCGTTGTCATCATCATTCATCATCATCATTAGAGGGACCACCACCACCACCACTACCATCATCATCATCATCATCATCATCATCATCATCATCATCATCATCATCATCATCATCTTCGTTGTCATCATCATCATTCATCATCATCATTAGAGGGACCACCACCACCACCACTACCATCATTATCATTCATCATCATCTTCGTTGTCATCATCATCATTCATCATCATCATTAGAGGGAGGAGGGAAGGGTGTGTAGGGTTGCGTTACTTTGAGTCTTCCTTTGTGACTTTCTGCAGTATAGTAAAATGTTACACTTATAATCAGAAAACACAACAGAAACCAGTTTTGGTAAATTCACCATCAACATTTTGTCAGCTTACTCTCGCTGACTCCTTTGTGATGATAGGGACAACTAAAAAAATGATGGCATGTTACACTTATATTTATAGGATGTTACACTTATATTTATAATGTGTCTGTTTTGTCTGTGTTCAGCCCCAGCAGCTGGCCCAGGCTTATATCTAAACCGTGTCTGTTTTTCTGTGTTCAGCCCCAGCAGCTGGCCCAGGCTTATATCTAAACCGTGTCTGTTTTGTCTGTGTTCAGCCCCAGCAGCTGGCCCAGGCTTATATCTTTACCGTGTCTGTTTTGTCTGTGTTCAGCCCCAGCGCTGCCCAGGCTTATATCTTTACTGTGTCTGTTTTGTCTGTGTTCAGCCCCAGCGCTGCCCAGGCTTATATCTTTACTGTGTCTGTTTTGTCTGTGTTCAGCCCCAGCAGCTGGCCCAGGCTTATATCTAAACCGTGTCTGTTTTTCTGAGTTTAGCCCCAGCAGCTGGCCCAGGCTTATATCTTTACTGTGTCTGTTTTGTCTGTGTTTAGCCCCAGCAGCTGGCCCAGGCTTATATCTATGCCGTGTCTGTTTTTCTGTGTTCAGCCCCAGCAGCTGGCCCAGGCTTATATCTTTACTGTGTCTGTTTTTCTGTGTTCAGCCCCAGCAGCTGGCCCAGGCTTATATCTTTACTGTGTCTGTTTTTCTGTGTTCAGCCCCAGCAGCTGGCCCAGGCTTATATCTATGCCGTGTCTGTTTTTCTGTGTTCAGCCCCAGCAGCTGGCCCAGGCTTATATCTTTACTGTGTCTGTTTTGTCTGTGTTCAGCCCCAGCAGCTGGCCCAGGCTTATATCTTTACTGTGTCTGTTTTGTCTGTGTTCAGCCCCAGCAGCTGGCCCAGGCTTATATCTAAACCGTGTCTGTTTTTCTGTGTTCAGCCCCAGCAGCTGGCCCAGGCTTATATCTTTACTGTGTCTGTTTTTCTGTGTTCAGCCCCAGCAGCTGGCCCAGGCTTATATCTTTACTGTGTCTGTTTTGTCTGTGTTCAGCCCCAGCAGCTGGCCCAGGCTTATATCTATGCCGTGTCTGTTTTTCTGTGTTTAGCCCCAGCAGCTGGCCCAGGCTTATATCTTTACTGTGTCTGTTTTGTCTGTGTTTAGCCCCAGCAGCTGGCCCAGTAGTGACACCTGGCGGTTTTTACCTGGACCGGACCTCGTGTTCATCCGAGGCAGACAGTGCTAAGAAAAAGCCTACAGCCTACGTGTACTTCCAGGTAGGTTGTCATGTGATATTTCTGATATTCTCTCATGTTCCTCTGAACGAAATCATTTTCATAGTTGTGGTGGGGTCGGGATGCGGGGAAGTGGCGTCTTGGATCTGGTAGTTTTACGGTGATAAATGACACCAAGAGCGAAAACCACGGTTAACCAGTAAGATTGTTATTTGCATTTTGTGTTCAACCAGTAAGATTGTTATTTGCATTTTGTGTTCAACCAGTAAGATTGTTATTTCCGTTGTCTGTTCAACCAGTAAGATTGTTATTTCCATTGTCTGTTCAACCAGTAAGATTGTTATTTGCATTTTGTGTTCAACCAGTAAGATTGTTATTTCCGTTGTCTGTTCAACCAGTAAGATTGTTATTTCCATTGTCTGTTCAACCAGTAAGATTGTTATTTCCCTTGTCTGTTCAACCAGTAAGATTGTTATTTCCATTGTCTGTTCAACCAGTAAGATTGTTATTTCCATTGTCTGTTCAACCAGTAAGATTGTTATTTCCATTGTCTGTTCAACCAATAAGATTGTTATTTCCATTGTCTGTTCAACCAGTAAGATTGTTATTTCCCTTGTCTGTTCAACCAGTAAGATTGTTATTTCCATTGTCTGTTCAACCAGTAAGATTGTTATTTCCATTGTCTGTTCAACCAGTAAGATTGTTATTTCCCTTGTCTGTTCAACCAATAAGATTGTTATTTCCATTGTCTGTTCAACCAGTAAGATTGTTATTTCCTTTGTCTGTTCAACCAGTAAGATTGTTATTTCCATTGTCTGTTCAACCAGTAAGATTGTTATTTCCATTGTCTGTTCAACCAGTAAGATTGTTATTTCCATTGTCTGTTCAACCAATAAGATTCTTATTACCATTTTCTGTTTTCAGGAATTGGCTGATGAGGACAAGAACGGAAATATCGTGAGCTACACGGCCACAGTGGTGATTGATGGGACAAACGTGACGTACACCCAGTCAGGCACCCCTCGCACCGTGAAGCTGGACTCTGTGCCGTGTGACGGTAACTTTGACGTCACGCTGCGCGCACACACCGCTGTGGGGCCCTCGCCTGGTGCTGTGCTGCACGTGCCGCAGTGGACTGAAGGTGTGACACAGTGCTGGAAGTTACCTGTCCTTTGTTTGCACCTTATGCTGTGCAACCCCCTTTCAGCATCCAGATACATGATGATGATAATGTTGTTTTACACCCCACAGTGAAACCATTAAGGGCATGCTCCCTAGTGTTACCCCGACTTTAGATAAACTGCTGAAGAAGACAATTTGAGGCCGCTGCAAAGGATACAAAACTTGAATTTTGTACTGATTTTTGTAGAGAATGATGGAAATAAGAAGTGTAATAATGTGATGGCAATAAAGACTAAATTTGGAAAACAAAAACTTTCATTTTGTGACTGCTTTTTCAGGGAACAATGGCAGCGTAGACAAACTGATGCTGAAGCTGAGCGACGGCAAGATCACTGCAGAATGGGAGGCAACTCCCTCCCTACCAGACGTGTCCGTCCTGCTCTACTACTGTGACAAGACCAGCGCTGACACCAACATGTGTCAGGTACGTCTCACACCTGTCAGTCAGCACCGCTCTGATCGCCTTAAAGGCCCACGGACCATGTGAAAACAGTTCGCCTCACATCTCAAATCTGGTCAGACTTTATGACGGGATAAGACCGTCCCTCCACTTTGTCATATACCTACAATCAACACCTTGACTGCTTGCGCTGATGAGTTGGACTTTTTATTAAGTCATTTCCGAATAAGGAACTTGCGAATTTAATTCTTAAAAACCACTGAGCACAGGGAACACCCATGCTTTTAATTGTTGGTATGTGACCAAGTGGAGGTCTTGTACCAACAGATCTGAGACAGTGAGGCCATCTGTTATCACAAGGTTAGCGGCCCATGATAGTACTCACCGCTCGAATAGTCTCATATATAGTTATATATATATCCATGTGTACTGATGTTTCCTTGTTGATGTGTATAGGCAGAAATATGTAATGCTTTAACAATAGCAAACTTACAATATCTTCTTCTCATAATTATGACCTGTCTTGAAAAACTGATAATCACCTTCTGAAAATACATTCATGCACCCAAACACACATGCACGCACACACACATAGACGCACACACACACTTTTTAAGACCCCCTCCTTTTTAAGACATGATTTTCTCGGATTTTTGGAGGACTTAAAAGGGGGGTTCCACTGTACAGGGTAAGAAACATTGTGTTTCTTTGTCCTCAGCACCCTATCCTACATGTCAACATCAGCACTGTACAGGGTAAGAAACATTGTGTTACTTTGTCCTCAGCACCCTATCCTACATGTCAACATCAGCACTGTACAGGGTAAGAAACATTGTGTTACTTTGTCCTCAGCACTCTATCCTACATGTCAACATCAGCACTGTACAGGGTAAGAAACATTGTGTTACTTTGTCCTCAGCACCCTATCCTACATGTCAACATCAGCACTGTACAGGGTAAGAAACATTGTGTTACTTTGTCCTCAGCACCCTATCCTACATGTCAACATCAGCACTGTACAGGGTAAGAAACATTGTGTTACTTTGTCCTCAGCACTCTATCCTACATGTCAACATCAGCACTGTACAGGGTAAGAAACATTGTGTTACTTTGTCCTCAGCACCCTATCCTACATGTCAACATCAGCACTGTACAGGGTAAGAAACATTGTGTTTCTTTGTCCTCAGCACTCTATCCTACATGTCAACATCAGCACTGTACAGGGTAAGAAACATTGTGTTACTTTGTCCTCAGCACCCTATCCTACATGTCAACATCAGCACTGTACAGGGTAAGAAACATTGTGTTACTTTGTCCTCAGCACCCTATCCTACATGTCAACATCAGCACTGTACAGGGTAAGAAACATTGTGTTACTTTGTCCTCAGCACCCTATCCTACATGTCAACATCAGCACTGTACAGGGTAAGAAACATTGTGTTACTTTGTCCTCAGCACCCTATCCTACATGTCAACATCAGCACTGTACAGGGTAAGAAACATTGTGTTACTTTGTCCTCAGCACCCTATCCTACATGTCAACATCAGCACTGTACAGGGTAAGAAACATTGTGTTACTTTGTCCTCAGCACCCTATCCTACATGTCAACATCAGCACTGTACAGGGTAAGAAACATTGTGTTACTTTGTCCTCAGCACCCTATCCTACATGTCAACATCAGCACTGTACAGGGTAAGAAACATTGTGTTACTTTGTCCTCAGCACCCTATCCTACATGTCAACATCAGCACTGTACAGGGTAAGAAACATTGTGTTTCTTTGTCCTTAGTCCGCTATCCTACATGTCAACATCAGCACCGACAGTGGCAGTCAACTGCTGCCGAAAGCCAACGCCAACATGAAGTTCGGGATGGCGGCAATATCGAAAGATTCTTCAACCAAAGGGATCAAGACCAAAGGGATCCAGTTCACTGACTGCCTCTATGATCCCGCAACAGGTGTGACTACCTGTTAGTTCTGACTTGACTTGGATCTGGCATGGTTTTGTCTGTGTGGAGTTTTCAACATTCTTTTTTTACATTTCTTTTGGCGCAGGAAATATGAGGGGAATAGACAATGTTCCGAAATAGCTCTGTCGGTTTGTATGGGTTGTGAGAGAGTGAATACTCTTGCTTTTGTTGAGGCAAACTTTCCCACGTGACACTATTGGCCAGTCACTAGCTAGGGGTGTATCTGAAACAGTTGGACAAGAAGCACGTGTGGAAAGTTTGCCTCAATTAGAGCAAGAGTATTCACTCTTTCACAACCCATGCAAACCTGACACACTTATTTCCGGAACTCGTCTATCAAAACATTGAGAAAACTAGTGACTTTTACATCTCCATCAATAGTTTGAGATGCGTGTTGAGAAAACTAGTGACCTTTACATCTCCATCAATAGTTTGAGATGCGTGTTCAGGATGTGCTATATAATATAACAAAATGCAGGGAGATCAGCAGCTATAACATCAGAGGGGAGTCAGCGAGAGTTATCTGTCAAATTTCCAGGACATAAACAATAGTGAGTTGAACAATGCAAGCAACTTGCATGCTGAAAAATATATCCTCAGGATCTTTGTTGTTCCTTCTTCTGGCAGTTTGCTGTTGCAGAAATAACTGTTCAAACTTTCTACCGCTCTTTATGTTTGTGTTGCAGAAATAACTGTTTAAACTTTGCACCGCTCTTTATGTTTGTGTGTCTTCTTCTTCTTCTTCGTTCGTGGGCTGAAACTCCCACGTATTTACGTGTATGACCGTTTTTACCCCGCCATTTAGGCAGCCATACGCCGCTTTCGGAGGAAGCATGCTGGGTATTTTCGTGTTTCTATAACCCACCGAACTCTGACATGGATTACAGGATCTTTTCCGTGCGCACTTGGTCTTGTGCTTGCGTGTACACACGAAGGGGGATAAGCCACTAGCAGGTCTGCACATAAGTTGACCTGGGAGATCGGAAAAATCTCCACACTTAACCCACCAGGCGGCCGCGGCCGGGATTCGAACCCTCGACCTTCCGATTAAGAGGCCGACGTCTTACCACCACGCCACAGCGCCCGTCATGTTTGTGTGTCAGAAATAACTGTTCAAACTTATCACCGCTCTTTATGTTTGTGTGTCAGAAATAACTGTTCAAACTTATCACCGCTCTTTATATTTGTGTGTCAGAAATAACTGTTCAAACTTATCACCGCTCTTTATGTTTGTGTGTCAGAAATAACTGTTCAAACTTATCACCGCTCTTTATGTTTGTGTGTCAGAAATAACTGTTCAAACTTTCTACCGCTCTTTATGTTTGTGTTGCAGAAATAACTGTTTAAACTTTCTACCGCTCTTTATGTTTGTGTTGCAGAAATAACTGTTCAAACTTTGCACCGCTCTTTATGTTTGTGTTGCAGAAATAACTGTTCAAACTTTGCACCGCTCTTTATGTTTGTGTTGCAGAAATAACTGTTCAAACTTTGCACCGCTCTTTATGTTTGTGTTGCAGAAATAACTGTTCAAACTTTGCACCGCTCTTTATGTTTGTGTTGCAGAAATAACTGTTCAAACTTTGCACCGCTCTTTATGTTTGTGTTGCAGAAATAACTGTTCAAACTTTGCACCGCTCTTTATGTTTGTGTTGCAGAAATAACTGTTCAAACTTTGCACCGCTCTTTATGTTTGTGTTGCAGAAATAACTGTTCAAACTTTGCACCGCTCTTTATGTTTGTGTTGCATGGATGAAAGACTGATATGCATGACAGGACTGGACCTAGTGTATATGAGGGGGGGGGGGGGGGGGTAGAAATTTAGCATTTGAAAGGGGTATTTGGGATCTTTCCTTTTGGAAGAAAAGGAACATTTGTGTGTTGTTGGTTGTTGGTTGTTTTTTTTTTTTGTTTTTTTTTTTGGGGGGGGGTGGGGGGGACTTCTAGAACGTAGGAAACACCTTGATCCAGTCCTGCATGAGCAGACTATCTAACTGCGAGTGTTTATGTGTGTGGATGGGTGAAACAGACTCTGTTTTGGCTACATCAGCTGGTCACCTTCATGGTATCTTCAATTCGTCAGCCAAGCTCCGAGTCTTTAACCACAACTAACATCTCAGACATTTCACATCTCTTCACTTGGAGACATCTCAGACATTTCACATCTCTTCACTTGGAGACAAATCTGTTGACTTTCTTCTGTTTTATTGTGTTTTTGGGTCTAAGTGCATGGGTTGATTTGACTGAAAGTGTCAAAGAGACAGTGCCTGCTAAGTTTGTGGACTGACAGCAACAAAGGTGAGTTTCACCGACTGTTGCCTGTTTTCCTTGTCTGCCTGTTCTGACCATTTTTCTGAATGTTTGTAATTTTGACCAGCGGAGATTTGAATTTACTCTTCGTTTTTTTTTCTTCTTTATTTTTCTCTCTTTTGCTTGGCCATGCTTTGTGACTTTATCTTCCCCTCTATTGATAGACACTTTTCGGAAATATGTCTGAGATGGGTTTTTTGTGTTTTGTTTGCGCTGTGGAAGAGTTGTGGTACTTGACGATGAGGCAAGCTGAGCTATAAATAGCTCCGTGGCACAGTGCTATGAAAGCGGACAGTTATTTCCAAACATCTTCCGTTGCTGTCACTGATCAAAACTGATTTGTCATTTTTCAGACCCAGGAAATCCCCTGGAAGTGAGCGCCTTCCCACAGTCGGATGACATCCTGGTTAGCTGGAACGCCGTGAGCGCGTGTGATTCCAGCAGACGCTACATCATCTTCAACTTTGAAATAGAAGTCTGCAACACAGAAACTACAACAAGTGACCCCGATAGGTGCAAAAGTAAGTTGCCAGTTAAACTTAGAAGTGTGTGTGTCAGACATGAGATTTTTAGTTCAAATCATGATTTTGCGGAAATGTAAAAGTCCCAGTACCCTTTTTGGACATGCCTGCAAATTCATTGAGACAATATTGGGGTGTGTAGAGGTGTGCAGAGGTGTGTAGAGGTGTGCAGAGGTGTGTAGAGGTGTGCAGACACTGTCCATCAGCTGTGGTTTCTACCAACTCCTATTTTGATATTTTTTTTATAAACCTTTTGGGTGTTCCATATTGTGTTCTTTTGGGTGTTCCATATTGTGTTCTTTTGGGTGTTCCATATTGTGTTTTGGGTGTTCCATATTGTGTTTTGGGTGTTCCATATTGTGTTCTTTTGGGTGTTCCATATTGTGTTCTTTTGGGTGTTCCATATTGTGTTCTTTTGGGTGTTCCATGTTGTGTTCTTTTGGGTGTTCCATATTGTGTTCTTTTGGATGTTCCATATTGTGTTCTTTTGGGTGTTCCATATTGTGTTCTTTTGGGTGTTCCATGTTGTGTTCTTTTGGGTGTTCCATATTGTGTTCTTTTGGGTGTTCCATATTGTGTTCTTTTGGGTGTTCCATATTGTGTTCTTTTGGGTGTTCCATATTGTGTTCTTTTGAGTGTTCCATATTGTGTTCTTTTGGGTGTTCCATATTGTGTTCTTTTGGGTGTTCCATATTGTGTTCTTTTGGGTGTTCCATATTGTGTTCTTTTGGATGTTCCATATTGTGTTCTTTTGGGTGTTCCATGTTGTGTTCTTTTGGGTGTTCCATATTGTGTTCTTTTGGGTGTTCCATGTTGTGTTCTTTTGGATGTTCCATATTGTGTTCTTTTGTGTGTTCCATATTGTGTTCTTTTGGGTGTTCCATATTGTGTTCTTTTGGGTGTTCCATATTGTGTTCTTTTGGGTGTTCCATATTGTGTTCTTTTGGGTGTTCCATATTGTGTTCTTTTGGGTGATTATTTTCTGACACTGAAGGAATGATGGTTTTTTTCCACTTGATGAAACAGTGTACCTGGCGAACGCCAGCAGCAACAGTTTCCCACTGGTTGGTATTGCCAAGGACGTCAACTACAGCGTGAGAATGAGGGCCAACACCACCTATGCCAACCGATCGCTGACCGACTTCACGGAACCGGTCTTTGCCACGGTGCAGTCCACTGTCTTCAGTGAGTAGTTGCTACTTTCTTTGATTTCCTAATTTATATACAGTGGAACCCCCTTTTACTTGACTCACTTGACTTATTCCTGCAGACTCCCTGTGGAGCATAGGGCCGCACCCCCCTTTTAAGACCCCCCAATTTAAGACTCCCTCCCTTTTAAGACCTTGTTTTCTCAGACTTTTTGTTCATAACATCTGTGAAATTACCCCCATTTTAAGACTCCCTCCTTTTTAAGACCTTGTTTTCTCAGACTTTTTGTTCATAACATCTGTAAAATTAACCCCATTTTAAGACTCCCTCCTTTTTAAGACCTTGTTTTCTCAGACTTTTTGTTCATAACATCTGTAAAATTACCCCCATTTTAAGACCCCCTCCTTTCTAAGACCTTGTTTTCTCAGACTTTTTGGAGGTCTTAAAAGGGGGGTGCCACTGTATTGAATTCAAAACCTTTCTTGCTCTGCACCACTCCACAATAGGTGCTTGGTCTATGACGTCTTGAAGAAGCCCGTCGGGTGAAAATTTAGTATTTTACTGGAGATGAGACATTCTGGTATTTTAATGTATTATTTATCATACTTCTATTCTATTGTCTTGGTTGCTGCACTTTTTAATATATCTTAATTTATTATTTATTGTATGAGTCGTACTTCGTTCTATTTTTCTTGGTGAATAGTTAGTCGTTCTCTCTCTCTCTCTGTCGCTCGTTCTCTCTGTCGCTCGTTCTCGCTATCGCTCGTTCTCCGTTCTCTCTCTCTCTCTCTCTCTCTCTCTCTCTCTCTCTCTCTCTCTCTCTCTCTCTCTCTCTCTCTCTCTCTCTCTCTCTCTCTCTCTCTCTCTCTCTCTCTCTCTCTCTCTCTCTCTCTCTCTCTCTCTCTCTCTCTCTCTCTCTCTCTCTCTCTCTCTCTCTCTCTCTCTCTCTCTCTCTCTCTCTCTCTCTCTCTCTCTCTCTCTCTCTCTCTCTCTCTCTCTCTCTCTCTCTCTCTCTCTCTCTCTCTCTCTCTCTCTCTCTCTCTCTCTCTCTCTCTCTCTCTCTCTCTCCTCTCTCTCTCTCTCTCTCTCTCTCTCTCTCTCTCTCTCTCTCTCTCTCTCTCTCTCTCTCTCTCTCTCTCTCTCTCTCTCTCTCTCTCTCTCTCTCTCTCTCTCTCTCTCTCTCTCTCTCTCTCTCTCTCTCTCTCTCTCTCTCTCTCTCTCTCTCTCTCTCTCTCTCTCTCTCTTTTCACCCATTGCACCTCGGTTCGACCGAAGCTAAGTTAAGAATAAATTCCTGTTGGGCAGCGGGATAAAGTATTCCCTCATACCTCGGAGATATACCTTCACTCGCTCGCAGCGACGTCACGTGACATTTTAGATGGTGGAAAGAATGCTGTCGCTTATCGGCACTGGGTGCAGTGCCTTTGTAGTGCACTTGCACTAGAACGGCACTGGGTCCAGTATCCGCTCCGGCGTCGAAGCATTTTCCACTAAAAAGTGCACAAAATTTGACCTATTTCGTCGCCTATAGGGGACGGAAAGAATGTCATTTCAATAGTGTGATAACATTCTTTCCGTCACGTGACGTCGCTGCGAGCGAGTGAAGATATATCTCCGAGGTATGAGGGAATACTTTAACCCGCTGCACAACAGGAATTTATTCTTAACTTAGCTTCGGTCGAACCGAGGTGCAATACCTCCTCTCTCTCTCTCTCTCTCTCTCTCTCTCTCTCTCTCTCTCTCTCTCTCTCTCTCTCTCTCTCTCTCTCTCTCTCTCTCTCTCTCTCTCTCTCTCTCTCTCTCTCTCTCTCTCTCTCTCTCTCTCTCTCTCTCTCTCTCCCCCCCCCCCCCCCGTTCACCCTGAAATGCTGACAGCTGTCATGAACTTGAGTAGCATTCTGAAGATGTGCGTCTGAACCAAGCCAGACTGATTCTGGTTTTGTACATGTACATGTTGCATGTTGAACTTGTTTTCTTTGTCACTTTCTGTATGACTACATGTAATGCACAGTTTAGAATAAAACTATTTGGCTGGGTTTTTTCTTCCCAAAAAATGTCTGCGCAATTCATATTCAAAAGAAAGGACACCTTTGTACAAAGGACAGTGGCAAGGTTCCCCAAGGGTGTCCTTTGCTCGCAGGTTTTACTGTACCATGTTGCTGCACTTGTTATTATATTTTAATTTATTCTATATAATACTGCTGTTCTATTTTCTGTATGAATATGATGTTGCTGCATTTTTCATTGTATTTTGATTAATTAATCATGATACTTTATTCTATTTATTTCCAGAACTGAGCAGTGGTGAAATTACTGGCATTGTCATGGGAGTGCTTGTGGTTGTGTTTGTTTTGGCAATGCTGGTCTTCTGTTTCTGCAGGTAAACTGGTTACTTTGGGTAAACCGGTTACACTGGGTAAACTGATTACTTTGGGTAAAATAGTTAGTTTGGGTAAACTGGTTACTTTGGGTAAAATGGTTACTTTGGGTAAATGGTTACTTTGGGTAAAATGGTTACACTGGGTAAAATGGTTACTTTGGGTAAACTGGGTAAACAGGTTACACTGGCCTGGGTAAACTGGTTACTTTGCGTAAACTGGGTAAACTGGTTACACTGGGTAAAATGGTACATCTGATTTGAAGCAGATCCATCGAGAACTTTGGCCCTGCATCGCGGACACACGGACACACACAAGCCGTATATAGTTATAAGATTATATATTTCTGGTTCTGTTCTAATCCCTGTCAGTCTGCTATCAACTGGACTGTTAGATTGCTGGTCAACAGAGAGTGACTGTTAGATTGCTGGTCAACAGAGAGTGACTGTTAGATTGCTGGTCAACAGAGAGTGACTGTTAGATTGCTGGTCAACAGAGAGTGACTGTTAGATTGCTGGTCAACAGAGAGTGACTGTTAGATTGCTGGTCAACAGGGAGTGACTGTTAGATTGCTGGTCAACAGAGTGTCTGTTAGATTGCTGGTCAACAGAGAGTGACTGTTAGATTGCTGGTCAACAGAGAGTGACTGTTAGATTGCTGGTCAACAGGGAGTGACTGTTAGATTGCTGGTCAACAGAGAGTGACTGTTAGATTGCTGGTCAACAGGGAGTGACTGTTAGATTGCTGGTCAACAGGGAGTGACTGTTAGATTGCTGGTCAACAGGGAGTGACTGTTAGATTGCTGGTCAACAGGGAGTGACTGTTAGATTGCTGGTCAACAGGGAGTGACTGTTAGATTGCTGGTCAACAGAGAGTGACTGTTAGATTGCTGGTCAACAGAGAGTGACTGTTAGATTGCTGGTCAACAGAGAGTGACTGTTAGATTGCTGGTCAACAGGGAGTGACTGTTAGATTGCTGGTCAACAGGGAGTGACTGTTAGATTGCTGGTCAACAGAGAGTGGAATATGTCTACATTTCTGTTTGTACCCACAAAAAAGACAATAAATTTGTATTGTTTATTGTGTATCTTTGTGTTGTATTGTTTATTGTGTATCTTTGTGTTGTATTGTTTATTGTGTATCTTTGTGTTGTATTGTTTATTGTGTATCTTTGTGTTGTATTGTTTATTGTGTATCTTTGTGTTGTATTGTTTATTGTGTATCTTTGTGTTGTATTGTTTATTGTGTATCTTTGTGTTGTATTGTTTATTGTGTATCTTTGTGTTGTATTGTTTATTGTGTATCTTTGTGTTGTATTGTTTATTGTGTATCTTTGTGTTGTATTGTTTATTGTGTATCTTTGTGTTGTATTGCGTGCATTGTGTATCTTTGTGTTGTATTGTTTATTGTGTATCTTTGTGTTGTATTGTTTATTGTGTATCTTTGTGTTGTATTGTTTATTGTGTATCTTTGTGTTGTATTGCGTGCATTGTGTATCTTTGTGTTGTATTGTTTATTGTGTATCTTTGTGTTGTATTGTTTATTGTGTATCTTTGTGTTGTATTGTTTATTGTGTATCTTTGTGTTGTGTTGTTTATTGTGTATCTTTGTGTTGTATTGTTTATTGTGTATCTTTGTGTTGTATTGTACGTATTGCCTGCATTGTGTTTCAGGGACAAATTCCGAGCACTGAGGTCAAAGTTCAAGAAACCTGCGGACATCGTCAACCCTCCGGTCAAACAACCACCTAAAAATCCTGTCAACGGGGTGAGTGTTGTTTAACCTTGACCCGATCATTCAGGATGAGGATTGTACACCAACCATTCCTTCCCAATTGTGATGCTGGGAACTTGCACTTTATCGCGTTCTACTACATTGCAAACTCAGCTTTATCATGCTTGGAACCTCGTGCCGCACTCAAGGTCAATTATGTGGCCAGTCGGTACAGTGGAACCCCCTTTGAAGACCCCCCAATTTAAGACTTCCTCGCTTTTAAGACTTCCTCGCTTTTAAGACCCTGTTTTGTCAGACTTTTTGTTCATAACCTCTGTACATTTTAAGACTCCCTCCTTTTTAAGACCTGATTTTCTCAGACTTTTTGAGGTCTTAAAAGGGGGTCCCACTGTATAGCCAAAAGTAAAGGCTGTGCAAGATCCATGCCATCTAAATAGGAATAAACATGAAACTGCCTCTGACCACTCTGTACTGCCCACTCTGTCCGATGATAGTAAAATCCTTTCACAGATCCCATAGGGGTCAGACATCACACACATCATCTGTACCTTTGTGAACTGTTTTTCATACATTCGAGGCTACATGAAAGAAACAGACAGTTTGCTTTCTCTAGAGGTCATGTAACATTTTATCTGCACATTTTAGCTTGGATAAACTTTCAAGGACCTTTTTATACCGGCATGAAAAACAGCCATGATAATTCTATTTAGAGGATTTCCGTCATTTTCATGATGATGATGGCAATACTTACACATGTACTTGTACTTGATGGGTGCCTTTCTTCAACAGTTTGCCGCGAGTGACGGCCATGTGGGAGGATACTCAAACCAGGCTTTCATAGTCACCTCTTCTCCTAAAGTTGTCCATGTGAGCTTTTTCTTCTTTTTCTAACTTGCTTTAAAAAATGTCCTCGTGTTATTGAATTTACAATTTCGGTATGTAGAGGAGTTTGTTTTCAACCAGGGGTTGTGTGTTTCTTCATGATTCAGGGGGGATTATCATCTCCTCCTTCGTGTTAGACCCACGGACAACAGTAGGAACAGCCTTCTGAGAGAGAGAGACAGACTGAGGGTATCAGTGCGTAGCCACTACTTTTCAACACCCCTTGTAAGACCCCCACAAATCTGTGAAAATCAGGTCAATTATTCTTAAAATGGAGGTAAATTTAAAGAGGTTTTAAACAGAAAAAGATTACGTTAGCCACGAAACAGCGCTGATTTTTTCGCCTTTGTCAACAGGAGCAGCAGGTGAGCGATGACAGTGGCTACTCCGGCAAAAATGACTCACCGCCACACTCCCCCACAGAGGACAAGACGCAGGTCATCCCCGAGTCCAGACCGGCCGGCTACAACATGGTCATCTCCACCACCGGGCACAATCCCTACATGCCTAACGCCGACACTGCCGGTCTGATCACACCCAGCGCTGACCAGGCCGACGTCTCTGGTATTGTTCTGTCTGTTGCTAACCAACCACTGGGGCAGCCTCAGGGGCTGTCCTTCCCACTCCCGGTACCAGCTTGTTGTCAGGAAGACGATGACAAAGACAGCGACAAAGACGAATGTGTGAGTGATGACAGCCGTGCATCAGAATCAGGGAACGAAGCCTACATGCGTTGCAGCACGGCAGACACTGTTCCAGACGATGCCCAGCCACCCGGTGCCAGCACCGCCTCTGACACCACACCGCCTGCTGCCAGACCAGACCCAGCGGTCACTCAGCCGGTCATTAACTTCGTGCTGGCTGACCTTCCGGCCATTCCTGTACCGCAGGATTTCCTCGATGAGCCAGATCTAGAGGATGAGGATGGAGCGTTGAAAGAAGCTGGTCCACGTTCTCAACACAACCCTGCTGCAGATTCCATGCTACAGGGCAACTACATGCGCCTGGCGGCTGCCAGTGACACCACAGAGCCAGGTCAGGACCATGTCAAGCAGCTGACCGCACAGCCTGGGCTGGAAGCGTCATTTTTCCCATCAGGCGACAACCACCCCACAGCACCACAGGACACAGAACACCTACGGAAGGACACTCCCCCGGCAGGAGATGGAAACGGCTCAGGATACATTGAGACTTGCAGTGATGCCCTGCAGAGGTCACCCCTAAGCTCACCCCTAAGCTCACCCCTAAGCTCACCCAACGTGGAAAGCACACAGGAGGTAGAGACTTGTACACCTCAGGAAGGAGCAGTGAATCCAGGCTACGTCCCAAAGGAAACCATCGCCAACCACAGCCATACCTACCAGCCCAACCAGGCCGTGGGTGAAGACGAATCTCAGCAAAGTCCACAAGCTGAAATCCTCACTGATCTGTCTGCCTCGACTCAGAACCCTCTCCCCTCCACAAGATCTGAACTGAGTCGCGACCAATCTCCAGCAGCCAGTGAATGTGAAGGATCGAACCCTGAGGTCTCACACCAGCAGCCCCCTGCTCCGCTAGCACCCCCTTCCATTGCAGGCTACCTCCCTCACTCCCTCCCCCCACTCCCAGCTGCTGACCCTCAGTCTGGGTCGTCTCAGCGACACGCTGAACAAGGAGGTGGAAACGACCTTGACAACAACCTTAACCTTGACCTTGCAACTCAAGGTCAACCTGATGAGGTAGCAGAAGATACTCCATTGCCATCCGCAGTCTCATCAGGGTACGTGGCCCGACCCGAGGAAATCTGTGACGTCCCCCAGCCCTCTTCCCAGCCTGTATCCCCGGAGAGGGGAGGGAGTGAAGAAGGCAGCGCACAACCCGTGGCGGAAGATGCTGCACAGTGGGATGGAGGGGGTGAAGAAGGCAGCACACAATCCGTGGCGGAAGATGCTGCACAGTGCGATGGATCCGATTCAGGTGCATCCTCCATGTCTGACGCAGAGCACAGCCTCAGTTCCAACGGAAGTGGTTACGTCCCTCATCAGGTGACCTTGACCCCCAGCCTACAGTCACCACCTAACAACAGCAGTGTGAGGATAGAAGTCACTGGCGACAGGCCGAGAGCCAACAACACCAATTACGTCCCTTTGGAGGCGACCTTGACCCCTGGCAGTGGCAGACTGTGGCAGCCTGACGACGCGAGTGAGGACCCTGGCAACAGACTTACACTGGAGCGGCTGGACTCTGGCTACTTCTCTCCATGCGCCACGCGCGCTGCAAGGCCCCTCTTCTCCTCGGACAGTGGGCAGGACAAGGTCCCGGCAGTGGACCACAATCACCAGGCCCACCACACAGACCCGTCCTCCACACACAATGATGAGGACGGAGAGACTGTCACCACAGGCGAGGGGGTGGGGGGAGAGAGGCAGGGGGGAACACTGGGCGGCACCCTGATTATGTCTTGCCAGGCGCGACTGACGTCATCAGGTTATGTGGAAAGGAAAGACTCTCCCTCGGCCACCTCCACCACCAGCGTCTGACAGAGAGTGAGACACAGATCTGACCATTCGTAACACTTTATTTCACCAATATGCCGTTACATTTACATATATATATCACCTTTAAGCATTGTACATATTCTCATATAATCAGATTTAACAAAATTGTTTGAATCAGAACTGACCATCTGCAAGACTTTTTTTCAGCATTATGCCGTCAGTGTTGTTCCCAGGGCTTGGTCTGCAGTCCTTTACGCACACTGTTTTGATCTGACGCATTGTCCTGAAGCAAGGTCGGTCAAATGTCCTGTGGTTTTGATGCGCAGGATGTCTTTTGACACGGCAACTATTTTGTTGTAGCCAGGACATTTAGATACATATTTTAAGCCCAGGCCAAACTGACCTTTTGACCTATTGTACCTTTTGTCTGGAACAAAACTGATTTCTGTCAGCATTATAATCTGTTACATTAATAATATTATTATCGTCTTAAAACGAGAGTGGTTCACGCTAAATAAGCTGCCATCATAATCATCATCATCATTTACATTATTCTGCATGTGTATTAAGTGGATTTAACAAAATATATATTCTCATATAACCAGATTTTTACAAATTGTTACAGATTGCTTGTCTTGGACAAAGATTTCTTGCCATATTTGAGTTATTTTTGCTACATTTGGTTACTGGTACAGCTGAGTACTCAAGTATTCTGCTATGCTCAGCGTTTAGTTAAGTTTGTAGGAGATATTTGGTGCAAACAAATAACTGCTTGCATGAAAACGTTTTATTTGTGGATCTGAATTTTTCTTTGATAGGCTCATTTGTTGAAAGATGTCGGTGTTACCACGTTTTACCAAAGGCTGTGATTATTTTGTTTCTGCTGGAAGAGCGTCATAATATTGCGCCGTGACAGGGTGCTGACGGATCTGCCTTGCTTGGAGAATTACTCATTGGAGAATTACTCACTGAGTGGCTGGGTGCAGTGTTATTGTGTCTCATAATAGCTGATGATTCCATGATAAACCTTCAGTGTTTTGGTTTGCTGGTGTGGTTGGATGTTGTGGTGGGTTTTTTTCTGCAGAAATGTTAGCAAACACAGCTTTCTGTTGTTGAAGTAAAATATTGTGATAGCGTGCGAAGTTCACTACCTGAAACAACACAGTATTAAAACTTGGGGCCCAGCTTACTCTGTCTTCCTCTTCCTCTTCATCAATTTACAAAGTTCTGTTTTCTTTTGTACTTAGCTTAGCAATAATGCAGAGTTTACCACCCCCCGCGGGTTAGGGGGAAGAATTTACCCGATGCTCCCCAGCATGTCGTAAGAGGTGACTAACGGATTCTGTTTCTCCTTTTACCCTTGTTAAGTGTTTCTTGTATAGAATATAGTCAATGTTTGTAAAGATTTTAGTCAAGCAGTATGTAAGAAATGTTAAGTCCTTTGTACTGGAAACTTGCATTCTCCCAGTAAGGTCATATATTGTACTACGTTGCAAGCCCCTGGAGCAATTTTTTGATTAGTGCTTTTGTGAACAAGAAACAATTAACAAGTGGCTCTATCCCATCCCCCCCCCCCCCCCCCCCCCCTTTCCCTGTCGCGATATAACCTTGAACGGTTGAAAACGACGTTAAACACCAAATAAAGACAGAAAGAAAGAAAGTTATTATTTC
Organism: Littorina saxatilis; assembly: GCF_037325665.1. Classification (NCBI taxonomy): domain Eukaryota; kingdom Metazoa; phylum Mollusca; class Gastropoda; order Littorinimorpha; family Littorinidae; genus Littorina; species Littorina saxatilis. The sequence goes on along the minus strand of NC_090249.1, from coordinate 61,482,827 downwards.
TTACGTAATTTCCTTTCTGTTTTTACGTCATCGTTTGTTTTGATTCAATTACTGAAGAAGGAGTTTTTACTCCGAAATATTTATTTCATTTTGGTGTTTGGGTGTTATTTTTTATTCTTATTAAAGAAAGAAAGTTTACACATCGGCACTGTTGGGTGGTACGTACCAACAAACTTCACATGGACAATCCCCTGCTGTGTGAGAGGAAAGGTAGCTATGATTTTTTCCTTTATCTTTTGTGAACAGTTATAAAATGTTGTACGCACATCAACTTTGATGAAAGGACAACTGACCACTAGTTAACTCCAAGGTCACATGAGGGTCATGCTGGCCAACAAATTTATAGCTGGTGGTTTCTGGATTTTGTGGCTGGACTGTTGAGTACTTACTTACTGCCTGTACTTACTCACTGCCCGTTATGCCGCTTGGCATGTAGGGCAGCACACCAATCTGTAGGCGTTGATAAAGTGCTGGAATGTTAATGTGATGTGTGTGTGTCCACCATAGTCTGTACAACCAAACAGGGTCTCCACAAGATGTGTGAATCAGTTGATAAAGTGCTGGAATGTTGTTGTGATGTGTTGTGTCCACCATAGTCTGTACAACCAAACAGGGTCTCCACGAGATGTGTGAATCAGAACAATATTTCTCTGAGAAATGCATATAATGCTGCGTCTCCAAAAATAACGGTCAACAGGGGGTGCGACGAGGCAAAGAACACGGCCAGAATGCTATGAACATTATTAATTGTTCTTCTTCTTCTTCTTCTTCTGCGTTCGTGGGCTGAAACTCCCACGTACACTCGTGTTTTTGCACGAGTGGAATTTTACGTGTATGACCGTTTTTACCCCGCCATTTAGGCAGCCATACGCCGCTTTCGGAGGAAGCATGCTGGGTATTTTCGTGTTTCTATAACCCATCGAACTCTGACATGGATTACAGGATCTTTTACGTGCGCACTTGGTCTTGTGCTTGCGTGTACACACGAAGGGGGATAAGCCACTAGCAGGTCTGCACATAAGTTGACCTGGGAGATCGGAAAAATCTCCACACTTAACCCACCAGGCGGCCGCGGCCGGGATTCGAACCCTCGACCTTCCGATTAGGAGGCCGACGTCTTACCACCCCGCCACAACGCCCGTCAATTGTTCTTCTAAACCCATAACAAAAATACGACACTTCCTGCCACGTTGAGGCTTTTGTGCTAGAATGTTTTGTTTTGGCACTTCGACGTTGCAGTTCTGGAGCAAACGATCCAAATTTCTTTGCAAGTTGTTACCTAACAAAGCACAACTCTAAAAATGGTCACAAACAAATCCATGGTAATTCCAAGTCGGGTATGGCGAAATAACTACATTTAGTCAAGCTGTCGAACTCACGGAATGAAACTGAACGCACTGCATTTTTTCACCAAGACAATACAGCTTCATCAATTGCCGCGAGAAGGAAATCGCTCACTTCTCACGTGCAAAACGCAGTGAAATAGACAAGCAAGAATAGCGCGGTAGCGTATTGCGCTAAGAAGGAAAGCGCGCTTTTCTGTATTCTTGTTAACTTTCTGAGCTTGTTTTGAATACAACATATCATATCTCTATGTTTTTGGAATCAGGAAATAATAAAGAATAAGATGAAATCATTTTTGGATCGATTTCATAAATTATAATTGTAGTACTAATTGTGATCACATTTTAAGAGTAAACATGATATATGTATATATTTTTAGATTTGGAATTTGATGAAGAATACGATGCAATCAATTTTAAATCTGTTTGCGAGAATTTGATTTTAATGACAACTTTAATGAGGAAACTCATTAATTAAATTTTAAGCCTCCAAGCTGAAATACAATACCAAAGTTGAAAAATGAGAGCGTGACAGTGCCACCTCAACTTTCACAAAAAGCCGGATATGACGTCATCAAAGACATTTATCCAAAAAATGAAAAAAACGGGTAGAGATATCATACTCAGGAACTCTCATGTCAAGTTTCATGAAGATCGGTCCAGACTAGTTTCTCGGAATCGCGTTATACACACACACACACACACACACACACACACACACACACACACACACACACACATATATATACACCACACCCTCGTCTCGATTCCCCGTCTATGTTAAAACATTTAGTCAAAACTTGACTAAATGTAAAAAGAATAACAACAACAAGTTTATCAACCCGACTTGCATTTGGACTTGATTGCTTCAAAATCTCCCGACCTTCAAAGCAGACAACTCGCGGACATCTTTATTTTTTTTTCAAGGGAGGATTCTTTTTTTCAAAATTCTTGCAAGACTCGAACATCCTTCTGCAGAAGAAATGTGTTATAAGTGACTTAACAGATCAAAACAGGGATGCATCCTTTTAGCGGTTTGTGTTGTGTGATCAGTACTGTAGAAATGGCTGTTCTTGCCTTCATGTTACATAACTACCGGGGAAGAACAATGTACCATGGTGGGTTAATCATCGATTCACAGGGAGCTTACCCTTACACACACTTTGTTCTTGTACTGGCCTTGGAATTAGACAGTGTTCGTGTTGTTTTTGTACTGGCCTTGGAATTAGACAGTGTTCGTGTTGTTCTTGTACTGGCCTTGGAATTAGACAGTGTTCGTGTTGTTCTTGTACTGGCCATGGAATTAGACAGTGTTCGTGTTGTTTTTGTCACATTGAACAATTATACAATCGGGTTCTTGAACATTTTGGATGTTGAAAAGAATCTGTGTTTTTCATGGCTTTTTTTATGTAAAAAAACCTGTTTTGTTACAGCTGGAGGTTTAAACAGTTGTATTCTTTTATTTATTTTTTTTTTTACAAAGAGACGCATCATTTATTTGTTGTTGAAAATTATCATCAATGAGTCTGTGCAGACTATTGTTTATTTATCACGGTTTTATGAGAGTGTTTTCCTGCTATTTGAACTACATGAACATGAACTGTACAAAGTTTGAGCATTTCACCATGTCCAAGCTTGATTGATTTTAATCAAGAACTTGAGTGTGTAAGTATGTATAATTTTTGAACATGAGTTTGAGTCCTGTTGATATCATATGAAGGACTTGTTATTTGCAGAACTCTTTTTGCCTGTGAACAAGTAAAAAACGCATTGAAGGGCCCAAATTGAAAATAATTCCATCCTTCATTTGTGAATGCGTTTCTGACAGAGTTTTGTTCTGTGGCTCTTTTTGTGGTTGGTGCTTGTTTTTCTCGTTGGTTTTTAATGTCATTCTTGGACTTGAATGAATCAGATTTAATTCTAAAAATGTAATGTGGACGTTTCCACGTTCCTTTCCTACTGAAAACAATTAATGTCTTCTTGTTTTTATGTGTTTTTGCATTGTTGAATTAGCTGTGTATGCCATAATCACACTGTGTATGCCATAATCACACTGTGTATGCCATAATCACACTGTTTATGCCATAATCACACTGTTTAATGTTATACTGGCCGTCATATACATGTATACTTTTGTAACCTCTCATCTTGATTTGAAGATTCTTTCGTTCATTTGGATCGTGCATCAAGTTTTGAATCGCCCTTTATATGCTTTTCTGAGATGTATGTTATGGCTAAGATGCTACCAATCTGCTTTGACTGCTTACTATCTGAAAAACTGCTGGTCGCCACAAAGAATATGAAAAAAACATCACCAAAAAATAAAAAAACAAAACAAAAAGCAAACAAAAAACGGAATATTATACTTGAGGGACTGTTTAAAAGAGAGAGAGAGAGAGAGAGAGAGAGAGAGAGAGAGAGAGAGAGAGAGAGAGAGAGAGAGAGAGAGAGAGAGCGCTTTTATGGATTAAACACAAGGCTTCCTTTCAATGGAGAGGGAGTGGGGATGGTGGGAGTGATATGTGTCATCAGTCTGTGCAGGTTATATATGTTGACCGGAGAAAAGAGAGAGAGACTAAGAATGAACTTTATTGTAAAAGGATAAAGATTTAAGGCAGGGCCCTTTCCTACAATCTGTCCTTGGGACGACAAATAAAAAAAATAAAAATACTTTCGATTTACACTTAAACAGAAAGGGAGAGAGAGGGAAGAGAGAGGAGCAGGGGTGAATTGCTTCATAGAAAAAACAAGTCGCGTAAGGCGAAAATACAATATTTAGTCAAGTAGCTGTCGAACTCACAGAATGAAACTGAACGCAACGCAACGCAGCAAGACCGTTTACTCGTAGCATCGTCACTCCACCGCCCGTGGCAAAGGCAGTGCCCGTGGAATTGACAAGAAGAGCGGGGTATTCGTTGCGCTGAGAAGGATAGCACGCTTTTCTGTACCTCTCTTCGTTTTAACTTTCTGAGCGTGTTTTTAATCCAAACATATCATATCTATATATTTTTGGAATCAGGAACCGACAAAGAATAAGATGAAAGTGTTTTTAAATTGATTTCGAAAAAAAAAATTTGATAATAATTTTTATATATTTAATTTTCAGAGCTTGTTTTTAATCCGAATATAACATATTTATATGTTTTTGGAATCAGCAAATGATGGAGAATAAGATAAACGTAAATTTGGATCGTTTTATAAATTTTTATTTTTTTTTACAATTTTCAGATTTTTAATGACCAAAGTCATCAATTAATTTTTAAGCCACCAAGCTGAAATGCAATACCGAAGTCCGGGCTTCGTCGAAGATTACTTGACCAAAATTTCAACCAATTTGGTTGAAAAATGAGGGCGTGACAGTGCCGCCTCAACTTTCACGAAAAGCCGGATATGACGTCATCAAAGACATTTATCAAAAAAATGAAAAAAACGTTCGGGGATTTCATACCCAGGAACTCTCATGTCAAATTTCATAAAGATCGGTCCAGTAGTTTAGTCTGAATCGCTCTACACACACACACACACACACGCACGCACACACGCACGCACACACGCACATAGTCATACACCACGACCCTCGTTTCGATTCCCCCTCGATATTAAAATATTTAGTCAAAACTTGACTAAATATAAAAAGAAAAAAAAAACCAAGAGAAAAACCTGTTACACTCTTAAGTTTCCATGGATCTGTATTACATGTTGACGCTGACCTGCTCAAGGTCATAGTAAAGTTGTGCAGACAGTGAATCATGTCAAGGTCATAGTGACGTTGTGCACACAGTGAATCATGTCAAGGTCACAGTGACGTTGTGCACACAGTGAATCATGTTTGTTAACACACACTTTGAATTGTAGTAGGTTTGCACACATTTCTGTCAACAGTTATGAAGTCTTGTTTTTTATTTTATTTTTTTAAATGTAAGCAAAAAATGTGACTGGTGAAGCTGTAATCAAAAGTTCTGCATTAATTTGTGTATGTGTGTGAGGGATCATGGGATTTTTTCCATGAAAATCTATTGACGCTTTTGCTGATAAAAAATAATTGTTTACAACTGTGCCATGTGTATGTTGACGTCTAAATGTGACAGTGCATGAGAAATGGGGACAAAGTTGAATTTGTACAAAATGGGTTTTAAAATATCATGAACTAGAGCTGAGGATGCTCAGTAACGTAAAAATTAAATTAATGTTATCTTTCCTACTTTAGGAATGATGTCAAGGTGAATAATGCACACATGCCTGGGAGCCAGGTTTGTGTGAATTCCACTTGACAGGCAGGGGCTGTAGAGGAGCTGTCAGCGTGGATATACAGTAGCAGGCAAAATAACCTGTTCACTTTTTTTGTACATTTGCAAAACGATTTGGTATATATGTACCATTAACAGGTTATTTTGATTGAAACTCTGTTGTTGGGACATGTATGTAGATAGATTGGACCCGTTAAGGCCCCAAAGGTCAAAATTGTTTAAAAAATCAAATGTTTTACCTCAGCCCACTTTTCTTTTTGTTTTTAGAAGAAAGGGCGTTTTGCGCCTAACGTCCCCGTTTCACAAATGTTGTGACACATGTTTTAATCAAAAGATCAGGGTCAGGGTCGATACATTGCAGGAACCTGTTCAGGTTATCATCGCAACGGAAACGAGAGAGCGCAACCCCAAAATTAAAAATATTTAATAATAGGAATTATTGGATCCTAGCCTATCCTCCTATTTCATAGGAGGTCAGTTTGTGGGGTTAGGGGGGGAGGGGGGGCGGTTGAAGAACAGGAAGCATCCAAGTGACACCCCCAGCCTTCCCCCACACGCAAATCCCCCAACCCCCTAGATCCTATCCCTAACCGAATTTAAACATGTAAATAGGTGTTCAGGTGTAATAAATTGATCAGTTACGGGTACTAGTGGTGTCATATTGTTTTGATGTGCTTGAGTGTAAGGACAAAGCTTTTGTAGTTGAGACCAAGGAAGTGTTTATGGTCCTCATTGTATGTTGATCAACTTAATAATCAGTATGTGTGTGCCATCGTTTACTCATGTGTTCCAAAATCAAAATCATTTGACTTAGTTCATCATTGACATTTTGTGTTTCTGAACACAGTCCCCGGCTGTCTAGAGTGTCAGTTGTTATGTTCATGCTTTTGGAGAGGGAAATTGGGTCCACATACTCATTTCACCAACATCGAGGTACATGTATTTCTGCTGCATGATATTGCATATCCTTGCCCAGTTTGAAAGCGGGAAGACTGAACTTTGGGGGCAAGTTGAAACACGTTTTAAAGGGTAACATTTCTTTAATCAAAGAGAAAACTGAGTTAAAGTTACAGGGTGGTAGTACACACACACACAGTTATCATGGTTGATGTTTTTGTCAACCGTGGCAGCCTTGCCGCTGTAGTACAACAAGACTGTGGTGATTGTCACACAAAAAACGCTGCCATTTTCATTCATGTTGCGCTGTGTCTGTGTCTGAAAAACATGATATTCATTTGCCATATTACATGTATCGTTTTATAATAAAACTTATAAACTGAGGAAAACGTGTGTGTGTGCGCGCGTGTGTGTGTGAGAATGCACGCGTACATGCGTGCGTGCCTGTTTGTCACAGTGTGTGTGTGTGCGCGCGCATGCGCGCGTGTTGGCACTGAAACATCAAGTAATGCCGAGTACCCTGAACTTTTTAAGTCAAAAAACGCTGAAGTCTGAAAATGCAATACCTTCCCAGAATGACGTTGTGGAATGAACAGTGCAAATGACTCCTTACACACTTGAACACAGTTTATTAAGTGAAATGCCTCGCTAATACTGCCCTAATGAATATATTCACAAAGAACCAAATACACTGTAAAGATACCGATACATATCTGTCCAAGCTTAGTGTACATGGATCACATTTTCCCTCCCCTTGGAATGACACTACGAATCTACAGTCTGGCTGATACCTGAAAGAGGATACATTTCTTGTGTAACTGATTACACAGATTGACCCAGGGGGCAATTACAAAATTAATTCAACAAAAAATGTTACTGCGCGCACACACATGAACGCATGCACGTACGTACGTACGCACACACACACACACACACACACACACTCACACACACACACACGAGCGCATGCACGTACGTACACACACACACACACATTCTCACACACACACACACACACACACACATTCTCACACACACACACACACCAGTCTATGAGATCAATTCCTGTTCCAATAACATTTCAATGAAGAGCAAGAGCCAAAAGAAAAATTCTGTTTGTTGCATTCAGTCAATAAAGTGTTATTGAATTGAATGAGTGAATACAAACTTTTCCCCACGCGTACTTCTGCCGCTCGCAGAGTTGAAAGGAACAAACATCAAGTGGGCCAATAACCAGGACTCAACGGATCCGACATGGCACAGTAGCTGCAATACCTGTCGGAGCCAACGGACCGTTTGAAAAATATGGAGAGGGTTGTGTTGGGGGTAGTGGACGGGAGGGGATTGTATATATGGCAGTTAATCGGAATTTTTTTTCGCAATGTTATGTATAACAGAATGTAGTCATAATCCGGGAATTGTTATTTTTTGAGACATGAAATCCAGTTATTTTTAAAATTATTTCTTTTTTTCTCTCAACGGAATGAGTATATGTATTAGTTGATACAGCCTGCATTTCCTTCTTGCCCTTGTATTTTTGTTTTTTCATGTAGCCCCATGGGGTTTCTTGAATAAATTTGCCTTGCCTTGCCTTGTGTGGCAAAGGATTTGGAAGTTCACTGAAATTGTGAACAGTAATTCTTCCTTTGGAGACGGAGGGGAGGAGTGTGTGTGGAAGTATAGCTATGACGATCAATACAGTGTTTGTGTGGCTCAGTGGAGGGGGGGGGGGGAGTAAGTGTTTTGGTGTGTCAGGGGAGGGGTGTTTGTGTGTGTGTGTGTGGGAGGGGAGGGGTGTTTGTGTGTGTGAGGGGGTGAGCGTGTGTGTGTGTGGGAGACGGGTGGAGGGTCAGGGTAAAGGAGAACAGTTTGAAACATCAGAGAGCTGACAAGGTCGGTCTTTCTAGTCTCATTTTCTCTCGACATTTTCGTAAGTACCTGCACCAATAGCCTATTCCATTGCTAAAAATAACCTACAACTAGCCCTCGAGATTTCAAAAAAATACAACAAATAGTTTTCTTTTCGTGGAAGTTGATAATTTCACTTATTTTCACTCTGTTTTGGATAAGCTTCTTTAGTTTCCTGGTGTGCTCCAAATAATGCTCTCATCAACCCGAAACAGATAAATCTAAAGCATCTTTTAATTAGTCTGACTTGCACACTAAGTTGTATCATGTTATTTTAAAGTATAGGGGGCTTTTTTTAATTTTTAATTTTTTTATTTTTTTATTATTCTTTTTTTAATTTTTTTTTATTTTTACAACACATTATACATTACATTACAGTTCACATCGCCACATACATACATACAGCATGCAAACTAAAAGAATGATTTAGAAAAGAGAGAGAAAAAGAGAGAAAAATAGAGAGAGAGAGGGGGAAAGTTAAAGAGGCACTGTATAGGACTGTTTGACTACAACAACTACTAGACCCTTAAATAATATTGATTACTACAAGATTCAAGTTTACAATAGAATATATATCAAGATACTGTTAACGAATTAGGGAGGAGGAGTAGAGCCTAGTACTGGACAATTTTCATGAAACCAGGTTAGAATATGGTTGCCAGAGGCGGTCAAACTTATCTTCTGCTAATCCCCCCTTGTACTTTTCCAATAAATAGCCTATTTTTAATGACCAAAGTCATTAATTAATTTTTAAGCCACCAAGCTGAAATGCAATATCGAAGTCCGGGCTTTGTCGGAGATTACTTGACCAAAATTTCAACCAATTTGGTTGAAAAATGAGAGCGTGACAGTGCCGCCTCAACTTTCACGAAAAGCCGGATATGACGTCATCAAAGACATTTATAAAAAAATTGAAAAAAATGTCTGAGGATATCATACACAGGAACTCTCATGTCAAATTTCATAAAGATCGGTCCAGTAGTTTAGTCTGAATCGCTCTACACACACACACAGACAGACAGACAGACAGACAGACAGACAGACACACATACACCAAGACCCTCGTCTCGATTCCCCCCTCTACGTTAAAACATTTAGTCAAAACTTGACTAAATGTAAAACTGAACACAGAGACCACACACACACACACACACACACACACACACACACACACACACACACACACACACACACACACAGAGATAAAGCAATGACAAAAAAATAGCAGAAACTTACACTTCAACACTCGAACACACACACACACACAAACACACACACACACACACAACACACACACACACACACACACACACACACACACTGACACACACAGCTCCGTTTGATATGAAAAACTGAAGAAAAGCCCTGTCTTTTTGCACTGAGAAACTGTGGAAGTAGCGTGTTTACCACTGGGTCTGGCTGAAGTACATTTACCCTCATTTACTTCCTTGTTAGCTTCCAAAGTAAACTCTTTTTTTCGTCCCATGCATGCGAAAGTGAGGATGTACTTCCGATGTCGCTCAAAACATTAGAAGTAGTCGCAAACTACCCTGAGTTACTTCCTCGCTTTGCTTCGAAGTAAACCCTTTTTCCGGCCCATGCATACGAAAGTGAGGCAAGTACTTCCTATGTCACTCAAAACTTCGGGAGTTGTCGCGAACTTCCCCCATAAGCATACGGGCCCAGGCCGTCCCTGCCCTGAAAAGAATATCGTGCAGCTATAGAAGCACACTCACAGAAAGTGTTGAAAGCGCCTTCAGCATTCGTTTGAAAGTATCTTTGTTGGAGATTTGAATATGTCAAACGAGGCCGGCACCATACTATTTCTCTGTCAGTAAAATATTGTTCACCTCGCGATCGTAACTTCGAGGTCGCAGGTTGCAACTGTGTGTGTGTGTGTGTGTGTGTGTGTGTGTGTGTGTGTGTGTGTGTGTGTGTGTGTGTAAGTGTTTGTTTGTGTGTTTGTGTGGGTGTGTGTTCGTGCGTGCGAGTGTGTGTGTGTGTGTGTGTGTGGTGTATGCTTGTTTGTGTGTGTGTGTGTGTGTGTGTGTGTGTGTGCTTGCGTGCGTGCGTGGGTGTGTACGTGTGAGGGTGAGTGTATGTGTGTGTTTGTGTGTGTGTGTGTGTGTGTATGTGTGTGCGCGTGCGTGCGTGAGTGCGTATGTGTGAGTGTGTGTGTTCCAGTGTCTATATGTGTACGTTTGCGTCAGTTTCGCTTCTTTAATGACGCATGGGTTTTGGGGGGGCTCACGCTTTTAAGTACAGCTATTACCATAATCGACCCTATGTTGTCGGATGTAGTCCTACAGTTTGCCAACCAGCCAACGTCCATAACATTATGAAAACACGGCCAGCCAGTACTGCGCCGCACGGATCCACCCGGCCCTGATTGTTGATTGGGGTCGGCGAGCACTATGTCAAGCCCGCTGGGACCACATCAGCGCATGCGCATGTTTCACTTTCCTTCAACGCTTGAAGTCATTGAACAAACTTCAAAGTTTGAAGATGATCAACTCAAAAGAGAAACATGACTAATTCATTTTGTTGGGGCGTGATAACATGGTGACATAGCACGTTTATTCACAGGATGCTTTGTACGTTCATGTGTGTGTGTGTGAACAGATGAACATTGTGCTTCGGATAAAGGCCATGAAGGAAAATTTGGTCGAAAGGAAATGTTGTGTTGGACCCTGCGCTACAAATAACAACACGTGATATAACGCAGTTGTACGGTAAGCCTCTATCTGAATAGATATTTTGCTGCCTATCATCTTTTCTCATTTTTATTTAGTAGTCTTTGATAATTGGTGTCTTCTTACTTTCTAGTTTAGAAGCGTATTTATTGTATATTACTGTTGTTGTACGTTGAGCGGCAATTTGTTGGCTTTCTTGTTTGGTACGCGTTGAGCAAGTTGTTGGCTTTCTTGTTTGGTACGCGTTGAGCAAGTTGTTGGCTTTCTTGTTTGGTACGCGTTGAGCAAGTTGTTGGCGTTCTTGTTTGGTACGCGTTGAGCAAGTTGTTGGCGTTCTTGTTTGGTACGCGTTGAGCAAGTTGTTCGCTTTGAACAAGGAAAGACTGGAAAACAAGGGAAAACAAGGGAACCTTGACAATGTAACAACCATTTAGCTGCGTCCTCTCTTCTGTGCGCTCATTCTCATTTACGAAACAGGAGCGAGGTGACCCACATTATATTTGAGACAATGACAAAAGGTGACGTTTTCATGTCAGTATGTCCCAAATGACATCACCAGTACATTTTTCATTCTATCTAATCTGTTTTCGTTCTATTTTTTCTAATAACATGCGTTAACAATTGATTGCCAACTGGAATGGAAGAGCACAAAAAGTGTAACTTGATATGTAGTTTCTCTAGAGGGAAAAACATCTTCCACTTTCATGTCAGTGTGTCCCATGCAACATACATTTGCCAAACAGCTATGTGTAAGTAGATTATTTGTTAGTGGTATAGAAAATACTGATCAACAATCAAAGTCAGTTTTCACATTCATTTTCTACCTATTTCTTATTTGTTTATTCTTTTGGCAATGGTGAAATGTCAGCAATCGTGTGTCATTCGGGACAGTAGACATGACACCTGACCTTTTGTCACTGTCTCATTTGTGATTGAAAAAAAATGGCCATGGGTGACTGGACTATGCGTTGCACCCTGACAATGACCATGGGTGACTTGACTATGCGTTTCACCCTGACAATGGTCTGGGTGGCCGAGTGGTAACGCACTTGCGCTCGGAAGCGAGAGGTTGCGAGTTCGACCCTGGGTCAGGGCGTTAGCAATTTTCTCCCCCCTTTCCTAACCTAGGTGGTGGGTTCAAGTGCTAGTCTTTCGGATGAGACGATAAACCGAGGTCCCTTTGTGTACACTACATTGGGGTATGCACGTTAAAGATCCCACGATTGACAAACGGGTCTTTCCTGGCAAAATTGTATAGGCGTAGATAAAAACGTCCACCAAAATACCCGTGTGACCTGGAATAATAGGCCGTGAAAGGTGGATGTAGCGCCTAAAGGCAGTCGATCTACTGGCCGATGTGAATGCGTGATATATTGTGTAAAAAATTCCATCTCACACGGCATTAATAGGTAACATGCGCCTTGAGTCGCCTTGTGTGGTGAGATACGTGCGCGATATAAATCCTCGTATATAAATAAAAAAAAAATTAAAAAAATAAAATGGCCATGGGTGACTGGACTATGCGTTGCATGTGTTCTGCGCGAACTTAGAATCCGGTTTCATTCTAGAATGGACCGGGTCCAGGTTGGAATTCTAACCCTGCGCAAGTACAGGGGTGCCATTCTAGAATGAAACCCTTGTTGCTGGTCCATTCTAGAATCGGCCGTGCGCAAGGTTGGAATTTGGGTCCAAGTTGGAATAGTCATTTCAGTTAGACTATCACACAACCAAAGCCACAAATGTGGATTTTCTGTTTGTTTTTGTTTTTTGTGTGTTTGGTTGGGTGTTTTTTTCGGGTTTTTTACACTTTACTCAAAGACATCGTGAATTGGGATTGTGATGTTCTGAAAGTGATTACGATTTTGAGAGACACTCAGCACTGATCGCTACGAACGGAAATTTCCGGACTGACAGTGTTTTGCCGATCTCGCTTGTAACTTTTAATCTTATTCATATACATGAAGTTGGTCTTCTGAATTGTGAAGATAAAGTCTTTAGCTTTGTATCGATATATAATATGACTATATAGTTTGAGCGAGGGAAAGGCTTTTTTTTTTATTTATTTATTTTTTTAACTAGCTTTAACGTTCTATCAGGCATGCGCCTCTTAAGAACGGTGCTGCTTTGACCACAAGACTCGCAGCCATAGCAAACCCCTCGTTATGAGCGCCGACCACAACGAAAGCAATTGGCTGCGGTGGGCCCCACGAAAATCGGCAAAGGCGAGGCTAGTTTCTGTAGAAAATCGTCTCTGTTTTCTCCAAAATGACATATCATCCCATAACTGGCGTTTGTATTTCGACATAAGGTCTTGTGGCATCTAATAATCGATTTCATTCTTTCATTTGATTCATTTGTGAACTGTGAAATGAAAGTTTTACGCCCTCACGGCAAAGCCATTAGGGGCATGTTACACGGGAAAACCCGGCTTTGTATGAAAATAAAAAATAAAAATGCGGGGGAGGGGGGGGGGGGGGATGTAGACAGCTGGCTGCCGGCTGCTAGAGGAGACCTGAAATGGGCTTGGGACCTGGTTGGGTCGTCTTGGGTCAGTGCTGAAATGGTTACTTTTTTGGCTGTTGGCCGAACGGACACCCGGGCTTCATATTTTTGCATGCATGTATTCGTGTTTCCAAGGCCTGAGGCTTTCGCTGTGACCCTGGGATCTCTATCGTGCGCATGCGTGCACACGGGGGTGTTCGGACACCGAGGAGAGTCTGCACAAAGTTGACTCTGGGACACACATCCCGCGCCGAACTTGGGGGTTGAACCCACGCGGACAGTAACAACCGGTTTTAAAGCCAGCGCCTCTACCGACTGGGCAAACTCCCCCCCCCCCCAATTTGTTGGGGTCAAGAAGTTCCATGGAGGGCGGGGGGTATGGAGTAACACATAGTGTTTTGCTCAGAACATTCCCACCCATGCAGAGCCGCGCTATGGGTACGCATTACCGTGAAGCTGGCAGTCAGTGCTACCAAATGTCGTCTGTGTCTACCACTCGGTGGTGACTTAATGTGGGTCTATGTAAGCAGATGCTAGCGCAAGCAATCTGATGCAGAGTCAGGAGGCGGTTTGGTACAAGAGAACCTTAGAGGCCACAGCCTCGGCCGTCTAAGGGATCTGTGTGTCTGGAGGCACATTTGGTTTCTGAGGTTCAAGCGGAGCTGTTGCCTCTGCTCCCAAGTTCCCGTGTCTGGAGGCGTTTTTGGTATGGTAGCAAACCTGTAGGTTGGGGCCTCTACCTTTCAGGATGCCAGGACTACAAAATGTGTGTCTTGGGACACATTTAGCTTAAGATTCCAGAAGTGGATCTGTGCTGTGCTGGGTCTGCTGCAAGCACACTAGAACCAGCTCGCAACAGTTGAGGTGAACAAATTGGTGACCAAGACCATCATCGGTTTCTCTCCGAGTGATGGGTGTGGGCGGAGAAAGTCTCCCAGACTGAGAGCATTCTCCCTTCTGTAGCGGATGAGACTAGACATCTCTTCCTTGAGACCTTGAGAGTGTCACAACCTTCAAACACGTGTGTGAGGTGTCCAGTCTTGCCACACTGACAGACTACCTTGTCCCAGTAGATGCGGCTGCTGACCGTGCGCAAGCGACGCAACAGGCTCATGGGTCTCGGGGGGAGTGGGAGGTGGTGCCCTTTCCTATTGTAGGGGAGGTGTATCCATCCTCTCTCTTCACATGTTTGTGACAGTGTCTGCTCTCTTTCCTCTCTTTTTAGCTTGGCTAGCAGCAGTTTGGCTTCCTGGCAGGAGAGCCGAATGTCTGTCACTGGCATGGTTGACATAGCCGCTGCTTTTGCTGCTCTGTCCGCCATTTCATTTCCCCGGATTCCTGTGTGGGATGGCAGCCACATGAGGGAAAAGTCTGTTCCTTTTGTCATAATTTGGTGGGCTAAGAAATGAATTTCAGTTTGCATCTCTCCTCTGTTCTTGGTGCCATGTGCAAGTGCTTGCAACGAGGATTTTGAGTCCGTAAGGATGACCACCCCCAGGGGTGGGGTTGGCAGATCGTTTATCAGTGTGCAGGCCATGTAGATAGCAAAAAAGTTTGTCTAGGTTAACCCGACGGACTCTGTTTTTTTCCCCGCAGACTCTAAACGGCTTTTTTCCATCCTTGTGTGTGTGTGTGTGTGTGTGTGTGTGTGTGTGTGTGTGTGTGTGTGTGTGTGTGTGTGTGTGTGTATGTATGTGTGTGTGTGTGTGTGTGTGTGTGTGTAAGGAGGGGTGGGGGTTGGGGGAGCGGTGGAGGTTCAAATCTAATTTGATTGAAAAATGAGGGCGTGACAGTGCCGCCTCAACTTTCACGAAAAGCCGGATATGACGTCATTAAAGACATTTATCAAAAAAATGAAAAAAACGTATGGGGATTTCATACCCAGGAACTCTGATGTCAAATTTCATAAAGATCGGTCCAGTAGTTTAGTCTGAATCGCTCTACACACACACACAGACACACACACGCACACACACACGCACATACACCACGACCCTCGTTTCGATTTCCCCTCGATGTTAAAATCCACTATATTTCAAAATAACGCGATGCATGCTATTCAGATTAATTCTAATCTGAATTAGATGTATGCCTTTAGCCAGAAATAGGGTTCAGGTTTGAGTGCATGCTGCGAACGAGAAGGAATAGAGGCCGATGTGAAACTTCGCCAGAGGAAATATGTGACCCTCCACCACGGAATGAGTCGCATGTCACCTTTGCATGATTTTCTTATTTGTACATTTTCCTAAAGAGTTTTTTATGCTCTATCCAGTGGTGAAAACCGTTTTAGAAAAGCCTGTGACTAAGGTGACCCTCACACTGTTACCAGAAACTCCCCGGACTTATATCAAGCCTAGCGCAGAACCGAACGAGGTGACATGCGACTCATTTCGTGGTGGAGGGTCACATAATTATGTGCTTCGTTTGGACTTTATATCTTCCGGGAATGTGGATATGATTCAAATCATCGGGACGTGTGTTGTGCACCGGTTTCCGAGGATACGCGGGATGCAAGTGTATTGTTGTGAGGCCAGGCTGTCTTCCTTCTGTAGGGCGCGAGAGTGTTATGTTAAATGGGTTTTATTTCATCATTTGATTCGGTAGTGAAAAGTTGAAATGTTTCCTTGTTGTGAAGTGTGTTTAGTTCCTGTGGGCGTTGTCATCACCCTGAGGGGTTGTGCGTGTGACAGCGTGTGACTGAGTGTGTGACGTGTGTCGGTGTGTGTGTGTGTGTGCGTGTGACAGCGTGTGACTGAGTGTGTGACGTGTGTCGTGTGTGTGTGTGTGTGTGTGACAGCGTGTGACTGAGTGTGTAACGTGTGTCGTGTGTGTGTGTGTGTGTGTGTGTGTGTGTGTGTGTGTGTGTGTGTGTGTGTGCGTGTGACAGCGTGTGACTGAGTGTGTGACGTGTGTCGTGTGTCGTGTGTCGTGTGTGTGTGTGTGTGTGTGTGTGACAGCGAGTGTGTAACGTGTGTCGTGTGTGTTTAGTGTGGGTGTGTGTGGAAACCCCCTGTACGAAAAGCCAGTGCTTTACCAGTGAGTCGACAATCACACAATTTTTTGCCAGTGAGTCGACAATCACACAATTCTTTACCAGTGAGTCGACAATCACACAATTCTTTGCCAGTGAGTCGACAATCACACAATGCTTTGCCAGTGAGTCGACAATCACACAATTCTTTACCAGTGAGTCGACAATCACGCAATTCTTTGCCAGTGAGTCGACAATCACACAATTCTTTGCCAGTGAGTCGACAATCACACAATTCTTTGCCAGTGAGTCGACAATCACACAATTCTTTGCCAGTGAGTCGACAATCACACAATTCTTTGCCGGTGCATTATGGTCGTGATAGGTTAATCTGGGGAACCCTCTTCATTAATGACTGCAACGCGTCTTTTTCTGTTCGTTTCTTCTACTTGTGGAAGGTGGTCCATAATACTAATGGGAAAAACATTCATACTTTGAAATTTAGCTATTTTCCATCATCATCGTCGTCGTCGTCGTCAGTCGTCGTCGTAATCATTGTCATCACCACCACCGCCACCACCACCTGTTAGGAAACGCTACCGTTGCTGAGCTTTGGTTCAGTTTTGTGTGTTGCATGTAGTTGACTTATTTGTACTTTGTGGGAAAGTACCGATATTATATTTTGTAAACACAATATTTATGCTTGGACGAGAATGCAGGTGAACTTTCTAGTCCTGTCAAAACAAGTTGTTTACCATGCTGTTTTAGTCGTGAGTTCGTGGCGTTCGTTCGGATTAAGTGTGTCGGCGCTTTTGATGTACGTCAGAGAGAATGTCGCTAGTTTAGTCCATGCACGGCTCGTATAATGTAGTTGTATCGTGTTCGGTCTGGAATATTCTCGAGATTGAGTATTTACTATATATGCCAGCGCGATTTGAATGTTAAAAAAGTTTCTATTTGAGTTCTGCTACGTTGTGCAGTTGTATGTATTGAATGCTGAATAAATCCTCGAACTCAATTTGACGAGTTGTTTTCTGTTGCTGCGAAGACGGGCGACGTAGAATAAAAGAACACAACTATACGACATTTGAGAACTTGTGGCAATCTCAAGTGTCGTGTAACAATTGGGGGCCAAGCCAAGGATCTACGTTTAACGCCAAGGGTTTTCCAGCAACAAGGACTAGCGTCAAGACAGTCACAGGAGGTAGCCATCAATCGGGTGTATCCTGAGGGATCAGTATTGAGACTACGGAACCGTGGATTCGGTGTGACTGGTGAAGAGTTTGGTAATCGCCGCAGCTCGGTACGGTGAGCGACGCCGGAGTGTATCGGGATTACAGAGGTTAGCTGCCGTTTGGACGAGACGGACTTCGTCGCGGAGCTAGTGCATTAATACTACGAAATACGACTGAGGTACGTCGTGTACGTATCGTGAGCAGAGTGCGCCGTCACGTTAGACGAGGAGGGTGGCAGCCTGCGTCTACGAAGGTGAACAGCGACGAGAGAAGCATCGGAGGTGCAGTAGAGACTGTGTTCTTTTAGAAGACTACATTCGTCTACGTTCGTGGCTGTGAAATAATACAGACGAACGCACCGGAAAAGACCAGAATGGCTGAGTTCTGGGCAAAAGGAGTTGAACTGGGACTGAAAGGCAAGCAGCTGACGGAGTTCGTCGAGTCCCAGACACGACTGCAAGCGCAGCGTGAAGAAAGACAAGCGCAGCGTGAAGAAAGACAAGCGCAGCGTGAGCGTGAAGAAAGACAAGCGCAGCGTGAGCGAGAAGAAAAAGAAAGACAAGCGCAGCGTGAGCGTGAAGAAAGACAAGCGCAGCGGGAAGAAAGAGAAGCACAGCGTGAAGAAAGGCAAATGGAGCTGAAACGCGTAGAGCTCCAGATAGAAATGGAGACGAAGCGCTTAGAGCTTCAGACAGAAATGGTGCGTGTTCAAAATGAGCAAGCGGCACCACGCCAAAGAGATAACCAGCAGCAAATGCTACACAGGGCACCGAAACTTCCAGCATTCGCTGACGGGAAGGACCAGATCGACTGCTACCTTGCAAGATTCGAGAGGTTCGCCGAGAGTGCTAGATGGCAGCGCGACGACTGGGCGATTCAACTCAGCGCACATTTGACTGGGGCAGCACTTGAGGTCTACACTAGACTTTCAAATGATGACGCCAGAGACTATGATGTACTGAAGGAAGCTCTGTTGCGTTGCTACAACTTCACTGAAAGGGGCTACCGTCAACGCTTCCGCGAATGCCAGCCATTGTCTGGAGAGACACCGAGCCAGTTTGTGGAGCGCCTGTCGTCATACCTGCAGAAGTGGGTGGAGTTATCAGGTGAAGAGCAGTCATACGAGAGTCTGCGGGACTTGATCGTGAAGGAGCAGTTCCTTAATGCCTGCCCGAAGGACCTGGCGACCCGCTTGGAAGAGCAAAAACTGCGGGGTTTGAAGGACATTACTGATGCTGCTGAGCGTTATCTCATTGCTCATGGAAGGACCCTGGGGACGTCAAAGTCATCGAAACCTTTCCAGAAGAGCGGGAACCAGGGAAACCAACCTGCCAAGGGACAAACTGAGTCCGCACCATCATCCAATGAAGGGCAGAACATAACGTGTTTCCATTGCAATGCCAAGGGTCACCGAGTCGCCAACTGTCCCCAAAAGAAAAATAACGGACATGTCAATGACAAAGCGCAAGAACATCGACGGAGATATTACGACAACAAGAGGCAAACGAGTGGCTCGAACCAACAAGTATGTGCGAGCAGCGTCATACTACCAAGGGCTGCCGAGCAAGTGGATACACCATCGGACGTGGAAGAATGTCTATCTGATGGCCAGCTTCTACTCGCTAATGGCAAGTCAATCTCTGTCGTCGCCAGCGCAGCTGTGTCAGTGTCGAACATGCCCGTGTCGAAGGGATTTGTTGAGAAGCAGGAAGTGACTGTTCTCAGAGATTCGGGCTGCAATGGAGTCATTGTCAAAGAGGATCTGGTGCCAACAGAGAAGTTCACTGGTGACTTCAAGTGGACGCTCATGGCTGACAGCAAATGCGTGAGGGCACCAGTGGCAAAGATCCAGATAGATACTCCATACTTCACCGGAGAAGTTGAGGCCGTCTGCCTGAAGAAGCCCTTGTACGATCTATTAATTGGGAACATTGGGGGTGCGAGACGTCCTGATGACCCTGATGTCGAATGGAGAATGGGCGCAGCTCAGCCTGCTGTTGAGGAGGAAGACCCACTGCCATTCGCGAATGAAGATATCAGCGAACTGTTACGAGATGACAGAGCAACTGTGCATCGCCGCGACCAGCCGCAGGTTGTAAGCGCTGTGACGACCAGAGCCCAGGCGAAGAAGGACAAAACAACTACGCCACTCAGGGTCACCAACAGTTCTGCAACTGCTGTCGTGGACAGGGATCGGCTGATTCAGCTACAGGAAGCTGATTCGACCTTAACAAAGTACAGGAGTCGTCCTGTCAAGGAGATGACTAAGGGCGAAGGCACTGTGCAATTTGAAGTGAAGGCCAAGATCCTGTACAGAGTGTTCCAGCACGCGAGAGTCAACGGTGGGAAGCCATTACGTCAAGTTCTGGTGCCTCAACCGCTTAGGCGCCAGGTGATGGAGGTGGCCCACGACTCTATTATGGGAGGTCACCTGGGGGTCAAGAAGACATCGGACAGAATCCAGGCTGCGTTTTACTGGCCAGGACTGCATGCAGATGTGACTCGATTCTGCCGATCGTGCGATATTTGCCAGAAAACCATACCTCGAGGAAGGGTCCCGAAAGTGCCGTTGCAGAAGATGCCTTTGATCGACCGACCTTTCAAGAGGGTGGCCATTGACCTCATCGGCAAGATCAAACCGTCATCGTTGGGTACTGACCCTGGTAGACTATGCAACCAGGTACCCAGAAGCCGTGCCTCTGAAGAAAATTGACACCGAGACTGTTGCCGAGGCACTTGTGGACATTTGCAGCAGAATTGGGGTTCCTGAAGAGATCCTCACAGACCTGGGGACACAGTTTGTCTCTGAATGCATGGAAGAGGTCAACAGGCTGCTGAGCATTCGTCACTTGACTACGACACCCTATCACCCGATGTGCAATGGGCTAGTCGAAAAATTCAATGCGACGCTGAAGTCCACGCTGAAGAAACTATGCAGTGAGCAGCCAAGGCAGTGGCATCGCTACATCAATGCCTTGCTATTTGCATACAGGGAGGTGCCACAAGAGTCCACTGGATTCTCCCCGTTCGAGCTGATGTACGGGCGGACCGTGAGAGGCCCGATGCAAATACTAAAGGAATTGTGGACGAAAGATGTGGACACACCTGAAGTGAAGAACAGTTACCAGTACGTGTTCGAGTTGCGAGAGAAACTGGAGGAGACTCTCGAGATTGCGAGAGAAAACTTGAGAAAGTCTCAGGATAGCGGAAAGCACTACTACGACCGCAAAGCCGTAAACAGGAAGTTTACACCAGGTAACAAAGTGCTGATACTGCTTCCCACTGATCACAACAAACTACTGATGCAGTGGAAAGGCCCATACGAGGTTGAGGCCGTGGTAGGGATCAACGACTACAAGGTGAATGTCGGCAAGAAGTCCAAGATCTACCACGCTAACCTCCTGAAACTGTATGTGGAGAGACCTCCGGAAGCAGTACAGGTCGCAGCAAGTGTGGAAGAACCAGCCGAACTAGACGAGTTCGACGGCGAGGAACTACTGGAGTTGGGAGACCTCCACAAGAAAGAGGGAGTGGATGACGTCAAGTTAGGACCTGACCTGACAGAAGATCAGCAGAAGGAGCTGCATGATTTTATGGGCGACTTCACCCATAGGTTCTCTGATGTTCCAGGCTCTATGTCCTTGGTCGAACATGAAGTCCACCTCACATCTGACGTTCCTGTTCGCTCAAAACCATACCCTATCCCGTTTCAGGCTCGGGAATCCTTGAAGAAGGACATCGATAGCATGTTGAAGATGGGGGTCATCCGTGAGTCATCATCCCCTTACTCATCTCCCGTTGTTGTTGTCAAGAAGAAAGACGGTACAAACAGGGTATGCATTGACTTCAGGAAAGTGAATAAGATCACCGTGTTTGACCCTGAACCAATGCCGACGGCGGCTGATCTGTTCCGACGGTTGACTGGCAGTAAGATCTTCTCAAAGATCGATCTCAGCAAGGGATATTGGCAGATTCCTGTGCGCGAAGAGGACATACCAAAAACCGCCTTTGCAACTCCAGACGGAACGTATGAGTGCCTGCGGATGCCTTTTGGCATGGTGAACAGTGGTGCTACCCTGAAGAGGGGAATGCGAAAAATGCTCAAAGGAATGAAGAATGTTGTGTACTACTGGGATGATCTGCTAGTCCACACGGAGACCTTTGAGGAGCATCTGGAGACTTTGAGGGAATTGTTTTCCCGCCTGACAAAAGCTAATCTGACCGTGAGACCCAGCAAGTGCATTTTGGGGACCGACAACGTTGACTTCATAGGTCATACACTGAAGGAAGGTCAAAAGGGGCTTTTGTTGGAAAACGTCACCAAGATCCTCAATGCGCCACGTCCTGAAACCAAGAAGCAGGTGCGATCCTTCCTTGGATTGGCTGGGTACTACAGAGAGTTCATTCCAAACTTCGCCGCCATAACGGCGCCTTTGTCAGACATGACCCGAAAAGGATGCCCCAACCGAATACTCTGGGGATCAGCTCAGGAGAAGGCATACCAGACCGTGCGCGACCTGATGTCACGAGACCCGGTGCTACGCCTTCCTGATACTGCCAAAGAGTTCATCTTGCGTACAGACGCATCGGACGAAGGGATCGGCGCCATGCTGATGCAAGAGCATGGAGGTAAACCGTTTCCGGTCAGCTATGCCAGCAAGAAGCTGTCAGGAGCCGAGAAGAACTACTCGACCATGGAGAAAGAGTGTTTAGCCATTGTGTGGGGAATCAAGAAATTTGAACTCTACCTCCAAGGGGTGAAATTCGTGCTTCAGACTGATCACAAACCCCTCACCTACCTGAACTCTGCGAAGTTTGTGAATAATCGTATCATGAGGTGGGTGATGTACTTGCAGAACTTTGATATGCGAGTGGAATCGATCAAAGGTTCAGACAATGTTGGAGCAGATTTTCTCAGCCGAGTATGTGAGTAAAACTGTGTTCATTCTCCAACAGACTAATGTACATACCTGGATTTCAATCTGTTATGTATATGTTAGGCGCGTTTGATCGATCTGCGCTATCGCGCGATCGCGCTGCGCGTTTGGTGGATTGATGAAACGCGCACACATCGATCGATGTGCGCGCGTTTGATCGATACAAAGAATACAAGAATCGGTAAAACGCGCAGCTCTAATATACTTGCGCATTTGGACGATCCGTCTCACAAATCACCATACTACGCACACACACGTCTGCTGGCAATGACCGGAAGTTATGACCGGAAGTAGGCCTAGCTATAAGTGTCTAACTGACAACAAGAGAGAGAGAGAGAAGAGAGAGCGATAGAGAGAGTGAGAGAGAGAGAGACTGAGAGACTAAGAGAGAGAGAGAGAGAGACTGAGAGACTAAGAGAGAGAGAGAGAGAGAGAGAGAGAGAGAGAGAGAGAGAGAGAGAGAGAGAGAGAGAGAGAGAGAGAGAGAGAGAGAGAGAGAGACTGTGTTTGAAAGATTGAGAGGCCTGACAACAAACAAGTACAACAAATAATCTTCAAAATTTGAAAGATCGCTAGAAATTGAAACAAGTCAATCGAGAACAAAAATCTTTGCCCAAACATAATGTAGTTCTTCGTACCTGGCTTTGATGGTTTGGGGACAACTAACACATCGTATAATCCCAATCTGGGCCGGAATGTTTATCAAGGAAAATTTCTTCTTATTCACCCAATGTCGAAAATGGGGTTCCACCCAATTAGTATGGGGTTCTCTTAGGTGGTTCACAACCGTATCAAGTTGAACTTTTCGCTTGACATCAAGCTTGATTTGGGACACATGGCTGATGTATCTGCCTCCACTTGCAGTGTGTGCCTAAACCTCTCCATCATGTATCAGTTAAACGAATGAAGAGAGAATGAAGCAATCAAGAGAGAATGAAGCAATAAAACTAACTTGACCTATGTGAATAGAGCTCAGCAGTAATCAAAAACAACAAAAAAGGAGCTGAATTGTAATCAAAAACGTTGTTGGGGTATATTTCGGAACATTCCTGTACTTGAAACTTTTCACTTCCGGCGTGCGATGTGTGTGTGTGGTAGGGACTAGTTTGTGACAGATCGTCCAAATGCGCAAGTATAAGAGCTGCGCGTTTTGAATAACGATTCTTGTATTCTTTGCATCGATCTAACGCGCACACATCGATCGATGTGTGCGCGTTTGATCAATCCACCAAACGCGCAGCGCGATCGCGCGATCGCGCAGATCGATCAAACGCGCCTAACATATACATAATATGTGTACAGGTAGCGTTTCAATGATTGAAAGAAATTAGGTAAATTTCTTCTGGTGTTGGGGGTAATGTTAGGAAACGCTACCGTTGCTGAGCTTTGGTTCAGTTTTGTGTGTTGCATGTAGTTGACTTATTTGTACTTTGTGGGAAAGTACCGATATTATATTTTGTAAACACAATATTTATGCTTGGACGAGAATGCAGGTGAACTTTCTAGTCCTGTCAAAACAAGTTGTTTACCATGCTGTTTTAGTCGTGAGTTCGTGGCGTTCGTTCGGATTAAGTGTGTCGGCGCTTTTGATGTACGTCAGAGAGAATGTCGCTAGTTTAGTCCATGCACGGCTCGTATAATGTAGTTGTATCGTGTTCGGTCTGGAATATTCTCGAGATTGAGTATTTACTATATATACCAGCGCGATTTGAATGTTAAAAAAGTTTCTATTTGAGTTCTGCTACGTTGTGCAGTTGTATGTATTGAATGCTGAATAAATCCTCGAACTCAATTTGACGAGTTGTTTTCTGTTGCTGCGAAGACGGGCGACGTAGAATAAAAGAACACAACTATACGACATTTGAGAACTTGTGGCAATCTCAAGTGTCGTGTAACACCACCATCATCACCACCATCATCAATCGATCAAGGTAGAAAGATAAAAGCCTAACGGTTTTGTTGTGTGTGTGTCCCCGACTCTTTGAATATGTGCAAGTTATCCACAGAGAGTAACTGGCGGACTAAAGTTGTTTCTGAGTGCTCTTGTATCGTTTTGTTCTCAGAACAGGAGGTGGTCCATATGAGTAGGAGAGCTCTACTCCATAGTTTGAGGCGGCCTTCCACTGACTGCGGCATTTTTATGGCAGTCGTATGACTTTATGGTGTGATCGTGTCAGCGATAGGCAGGCTTGCCATAATTATGACGGATGTTTACCTTTGTTTGATTTGGATGTTTGTCACAGGACGCACCGTACCCTGACACATTGGAGTTCCTGTGAAGACGGTCAGATGCTGATGTGAGCGCGTAAGGGGCAGAGTCAGCAGGTTGCCCTGCACAATGTTCGGTGTGAGAGGTCAGCACTTCAGTGTGTGTGGACACCTGTCTTCATACCTGCTTCTCACGGTCGTCCTGTGCCAGGCGCTTCATGTCGGGGGCTTGTGGTTTGAGCCAAAAGGCAGTAAGTCTCTCTAGACCTCATTACTGTAATGTTGTGTGTGTGTGTGTGTGTGTGTGTGTGTGTGTGTGTGTGTGTGTGTGTGTGTGTGTGTGTGTGTGTGTGCGTCGGTGTGTGTACTATGTGTGTGTGTGTATGTGTGTGTGTATGTGTGTGTGTGTGTGTGTGTGTGTGTGTGTGTGTGTGTGCGCGTACCAGTGTGTGTGTGAAGTGTGTGTGTATGTGTTGAAATTTAGCATTTGAAATGGGCATTTTGGGTCTCACACGCTTAGAAAAAAATATGCATTTACCGGGTAATTAGGGGGAGGGGGGCGGGCTGGCTTCTTCTTGGTTGATATAATTAGGTTGGGGGTTATTTTGTTAGTTTGTTGGGTTGGTTGGTTGTTGGTATTTGTTGTTGATGTTGTTGTTGCTGTTGTTTAATTTCGGCCGAACACAGTAAGTGTCGTAAATGTCCTATAATTGTTTTGGGGACTTTTATGTTTTCAGGGATCGAGAAAAATGCAAGTTACAACAGCATGTACTATGTTGGAGAGAATCTCAAAGTTCACTGCATCAAGTTTTCCGACTTCACTGGTGAAGTGTACTTTCAACAAGGAAACCGAAACTACAGCCAGGAATACGTGACACAGATAAACACAACACATGCCCTGTTGGACAAGCCCGTCACAGATGATGATTTTGAAGAAACGACTTTATCGTGTGCGGACGGTGATGGTCTAGTGGCTAACGACACCATATACACTGATTGTAAGTATAGACTTAAGGTTGTGTGTGTGTATATATAATATATATGTGTGTGTGTGGGTGTGGGTGTAGGCTGTTCCATTATTATTTAAAATCTGAGAAACGGAAACACATACCAGCAGTCCAATTGGACCATTTTGTATACTAACCCTCCCCCAGCCGACACTCAACTGGCCATTCTCTCAATCGAGCTCATTCGGGCCTGGGACCGCGTGATATTGATTATACCTTTTAGGGCCCTCGTGAGGGCTCGGACAGAGCCTTCTGGGCTCTCAAACCGTGTTTCCGCGTTTTTTTCTTAAATTCAAAAAACAGGCTGAACTAGCATGTGGACAGGACAAGATGATAGGGTGGATGCGCCAACAACAGTAATCCATTTGAAGCCAAGAACTATCTTGTCGCAAAGGCAGTATGCACAGGTGCGTTGTCAGGTTGAAGCATGAGCCCTCGCCGTGTTTGGACAGTGTTGTTGCCAAGCATCGAACACTTTGGGCAGTCAGTGGTGGCCATGACAGTCAGACTGTAAGCATGTCCGCAGGGGTCCAAGTATCTTAATGTCCTGACTGACCTGGCGACGCAAGATGCCACCCTTAGTTTTTCAGTGCTTCTTGTGATTTCAAGTTGCCAGGGGGTGGGTCACCTGGAAACACCCACATACAAGACAGTTGTTTGGTTTCTGGGTGGAACTTATAAACCCAGGTTTCGTCACCGCTGACGATATTCTGTATTGATTTGGACTAGTCGTTGTTGATTTTTCTCAAGTCATTAAAAGGCACAGTCAGCCTCCTGTAAACCATCACAGACACTGTCAGGCTTTTACGCACAGTACAAACACCCTTTCATTTAAACACTCACCGCTTAAGAACATCCTAGGTGCCCTCCGTAAAGAGCGAGCAATTTTCAAAGAATTTATGTGTGCGTGGTTTATCTTACCCCTGAGCCATCGTGAACCCGTGTGATCCAGTTTCCTTTTTTTCACAATTTAGTCGTCAGTTTGTGATTTCAATGCGACCTGCTGTAAGCTTATCTTCAATAACACGTTATTGTGTACCTCTGAATCTAAAACGCAACAAACGGCTGCGAGTCACACGAACTGAGCGGTGGCGGTTGACAAATGAAAGAAACTGGCGCTATGCAGAACCATCGTCTGCTCGCGAAACACGTTTTGTGTGACAGGCGTTCACGGGCTTTTCTTTTTTCAAACTTTCAAAACTTCGAATTGTACTGATCTTGTCTTGATGAAAAAAGAATTCTTGTATGATTTGAGAATGTTTGTGTAACAAGCTGTCAATGTATTATTTAGCTAACATCAGCTAACATCAGCTAACATCAGCTAACAGAGATCAGGAAGCAGGTCATGGAATAAACAGAAATCAGCGCCTAAATTTGATTCCTCATAAATGAAGCTCGAACACAGTAGTTATTCAAGTTTTGACTGAACATTTTCAACTAGGTTTAGAAATTCAGACGGGGGTTGTGACGTGTGTGAGAGAGAAAGCATGTGTGTGTGTGTGTGTGTGTGTGTGTGTGTGTGTGTGTGTGTGTGTGTGTGTGTGCGTGTGTGCGTGCGTGCGTGCGTGCGTGTATGTGTGTCTGTCTGTGTGTGTGTGTGTGTCTATATGTGCGAGTGTGCGTGTGCAAATGTTTTTGCGCAAGTGTGTGCGTGGTACGTGCGTGCGTGTGTGCGTGCGTGTGTGCGTGCGTGCGTGTGTGTGTGTGTGTGTGTGTGTGTGTGTGTGTTTCGGACAATTTCCGAAAAACTACTTGGCAGATCTTCATGAAACTTTTTCATACAGTTACACATTTTCCGAGGTGACATCCACAGACTTGATGATCTGGTTTTTCTAAACTGTTCAGTCGGCGTTGTCACGACCTTATCAAACAAACAAGCAAGCAAGCAAACAAACAAACAAATAAACAAACAAACAAACAAACAATAAACCGATCTTGAGTTGAGAAGGAACAGGTCAAGCAAATAAACAAACACTTAAACAAGTTTAACAATTGTTCATTTATTCCATGAACAACATGAGAAGTAACTTATTCTGACAGTAAAATAATCGTGGAGTAAATTGTTCGTACAGGGAGTACTTTTTTTGTACGTCGAACAAAAAGAAAGTACTGGAAGTAAAAATCTGAGGAGTACCTATTTCGTGGAGGGAGTAATTTTTCGTTCCTTTGGGAGTCCTTTTCTCGTACAACAGGTGTACTCGGAGTAACATTGTTACTCCCAGTGCACAGCGACATCGAATATTGTACATTATTTTCTTCACGCTGATGGTATTAAACCCGGGACATTATTAATGAAATTGTTTCAGATGCTCCTCAAAATGCGACAGATCTGAAGATGGTGTGGTTGAATGAAGTCAACCTGTTCATCAATTGGGGTTTTAACAACACGCCCTACAAGATCGCTCATTCAGAAAGCCTGATAAACGTGACAGGAGAATGGTGCTCAAATCCATCAAGGTAGGTTGTAAACATTAATAGTTTCATGTTTGCTTCTGTTAATCTTCTTGTTACGGAAGTTAAATGCAGCGTTAGGCGGAGGTTTTTGAATGGTGTTGTTTGTTTTTATGTTGAGAGCACAAAACTATAATGCCAATGATGATAACATGAACATTTGTTTTAGATGTTTTGTTGCCTTGGCAATCAGGTCACTTGCCAAATGTTAATAAGGCTGGTGTATGCCATCGCCAGCGTCTCTGGTAGGAGTTATAAATCCAGGCTATCTATTCTGTACCTGATATTTTTAGAATCTACTGTTGTCTGCATATCTGAAGTTTTGAAGAGTCACAACACAAATAAGTATAAATTCAGCATAATGCTGATCCTTACTGAAATGGTTGTGAGATAAATGCAGAGTTGATTATTCTTTGCTTTGTTCGTTGATAACATTTTCATCTTTTTTCGCGTTTCAAGTGAGGGTAACTGTAAGGAATGCTACAATGGAAATCTAAACAGTGCCTCATGTGAGATTCCTGGCATCACCAACGAATGGGCGACAGTGTATGTCAGAGTCAACATGACCAACGTTAGACGCACCGACACCGTGTCCACAGAGTTCCCTGGTGTTAAGATCAGGCACCATGGTAAGCTTGGTGTTGCTCTTGTTGCTGGCAGTGACATGGGCATGAACATACCATTTTCTTTACATCCGGAATGAGATATTACCTGTGGTGTATGATTCAAATGTTCGGCCACATATAAACTCCACAATTAAAAACGTGTTTAAACAGAGGATCTGACAGATGGGCAGTCACACTTTTCTTGACTCCAAAGGTCTCAGTACAGTTTATTTGGAAAAGACTAAATTCACCCAATTAATCAATTAATTTAAATCATGATTACAAACATTGCATTGTTATTTTTGCGCAATGAATAAACGACATGATCTATACGCATTTCACATTTTTTGCTCTCTCTCTCTCTCTGTTTGTCTCTGTCTCTCTGTGTCTTTCTCTCTTTCTCCCTCTCTTTTGCTCTCTATCTAACCACATGAGTCTTCACCCCAAAAAGACCAAATACATGTTAATTACAACAAGGCAAAAAAGACAAAACATCAAGAATAACCCTCATTCCTTATTAATTGGCAACGACGCAATAGCGGAAGTAGAAGATCACAAAGTTTTGGGAGTAAATATCGATAATAATTTATCTTGGGCCCATCATGTTAGGTCGTTGTGTAAAACCATGTCGAGGAAAATATATCTGTTGAACAGAATAAAACACTTTCTTGATCCACACTCAAGGTTATTATTTTATAATGCATTCATGCAAACCATCACGGATTATTGTTCGACCATCTGGGACTCTGCCAGTGCAAATATTTTAAAACCACTGTATAGTCTACACAGACGAGCATTGAAATCAATTCTATTAAAACAATTCAGTCTCGTTTTCGACGATTATAAGATTTTGCCCTTAAAAGAAATATTTAAATCAAATAAAGGCGTGCTCCTTCACAAAATCCTTTCCGGCCATGCACCACGTGCTTTTATTACAAAATTTAAAGCCAAACCAAACCGAAAATTCAATGTCCCCATTCCACGGATAGATCTCTTTAAATCAAGTTTAGCTTATTCTGGCAGCGTTTTGTGGAATTCTCTCCCGGAATCAGTTCGAGGCCCCATAGAGTCTCAATACTTTCAAAATACACCTCTCATTACATTTAATGTCAAATTACGAAAAGTCACAGTGATGGAAGACTTCGTTCTGATTATTTTCATATTGATCATATCTGTCCAAACAGCATCATTGTTTTATTAAACATGTTCTGGCAATTTCCCAATTTTGATCATAACGCAAGAATGTGTGTATAGCCTGCAACGTGTATATAGTCCTGTGAATAGTTTTTCTGTATTTTTATTTTTTATTAATTTACTTTTATGCTTATCCTTTGTAATTGTTTTACGTTTGTATATATATGTATATAAGATTAGAGTAGTCCCTCTCTGGGCGAAGGCTGGTTGAAAAGAAGCTCGTTTATATTGCTTATGCCACAACCCATAAAACCATAAAATTTGATTTGATTTGATAGAAAATAAAATTTGATTTGATTTGATTTGATCTCTGTCTCTCTCTGTCTCTGTCTATCTGTCTGTCTGTCTCTCTCTCTGTCTGTCTGTCTGTCTGTCTGTCTGTCTCTCTCTCTCTCTCTCTCTCTCTCTCTCTCTCTCTCGATCATTTCATATGGAAGGTAAGAAGCAAAACAAGAGATTGACTTGAAGGTGCCGTAAACGTGAACTCCCTGGCATGTTACAACCTCTTCTTATTATGCAGGTCATCTCGGAAAATGTGTGCGTTAATTGGTGTGTGTGTGTGTGTGTGTGTGTGTGTGTGTGTGTGTGTGTGTGTGTGTGTGTGTGCGTGCGTGCGTGCGTGCGTGTATGTATGTATGTTTATGTAATTACGTGCGTGCGTGCGTGCGTGCGCGCGCGTGTGTATGTGTTTGTGTGTATGCTTTTGCTATCAAGCATATGATACCTGCTGTAATAGTTTCATGCATTTGTTGTATGCATTTAATGATTGCTTCAGATGTGTATATTTGCATATAATTTGCTGTGTGTGTGCCCACACACGTGTGTATCTGTATGTGTGTGTGTGTGTGTGTGTGTGTGTGTGTGTGCGTGTGTGTGTGTGTGTATCTGTGTGTGTGTCCGTGTCCGTGTCCGTGTCTGTACGTGTATAGCTGTGTATGTGTCTTGGTGTCGTTTGACAATGTTTGCTTAAGTTATATTATCTTTCCAAGCTATGTTTTCATGATTATGTCTCAACATTTGGCAGGCTCTTTCTTTATTTTGCCTCACTTATTTGCATGTGTAGGCTATGTTTAAAGCCCAATGTATCACACCCTTATTAATTTCGTTTTATGCACCAATTTCATTTGTCTGAAAATTGTCAAAATCAACTCATTGATTAGAACAATAAAACATCCATCCATCTCTCTTTCTCTCTTTCTCTCTCTTTTAATGAGTGACGCAATACAACAGATATTGTTTACACGTCAGTTTATTTGGTGTTTGCTTTCAGTGAAACCGCTTCCCGTGAGTTCAGTACACGTGACGGCACTAAACAGCACCTCTGTCAGAGTGGACGTGACTACAGTGCTGTATAAGTCATTCTACACCATCACCTACCACGCACCACTGGGGGACGAGGGAAACTACAACACGGTAACAACATCAATACAATACTTTAGGTCATCAGTTTGGCAACTATACTGGACAAGCTCGTGATAACGATAAATAGGCAAGATGCTAATTTGCAGCAATACTGTCACAGTTTGACATTATTGCGCTTTCGCTGCTCACATGACAAATCTGACGCTTACAGACCTTGTGATGAGTTGTTAAAGATAGCTGGTCACGTGACGATACTACAGCTCACAGTTATGTTGTGATGAGTTGTTAAAGACAGCGGGTCACGTGACGGGCGATACTACAGCTCACAGTTATGTTGTGATGAGTTGTTAAAGACAGCTGGTCACGTGACGATACTGCAGCTCACAGTTATGTTGTGATGATCGAGTTGTTAAAGACACAGTCCTTCTCGGGACACGATTTCGGCTTACAATACAGTGTCCAGTTTCTTTATGGTGTGTGTGTGTGTGTGTGTGTGTGTGTGTGTGTGTGTGTGTGTGTGTGTGTGTGTGTGTGTTTACGTTGTCTCGAAGATGACTAATCCAGTTTTTCAGGGTCGATCATAATGACTTGATAACGCTTGACGAGACTTGGTTTTTCTCCTCTTTTTTCTGTCGGTGGCGAACAGACTTCCAAGACAAGTGAAAAGTCCTTTGTGATCAGCGGCCTTCACCCCGCCTACAGCTACACGTTTGATGTTCGTTGCAAGTATGAAGCCCACAGGGGTTACCTGAGCGAACCCGTGCAGTTCAATCTGGGAAGAATGCCGGAAGATGGTATGTGTGTGCCTTGATTAGTACCATTTCTGTATTATTTGTTTTCCTTTTCTTTACACCTGCCTGTACTGTCCTGGAAAACGTTGGCGTTAATGTTCCTAAACTGACTGGGTTGGTATTTTTAAAGTGTTTTTTTTTTTTTATCGCAGTCGTGTTCATGATTTTATTCGTTACTGTTGTTCGGTTGCTAAACTGAGAAAGGCTGACTACGTATTTTAAGGCGTTTTGCTGCCATTTTTTTACTTTCAGCAGTGACTGGTAGAACTAGAAAAAGTAAACTTAAAAGTAGACTATGATGTGCTGTGAATCATTGTGTATTCATTAGTTCAGTGTTTTAGTTTTATTATAATCATTTTATTTAGGATATGAACACTTTTTTTTCCAACCGTAATGGCTAAAGTACACAGTTCTGTTGTGGGTATTGCACGCCATATTGTAATGGATATTGCTCTTGTTGCCACTTTCTTTCTTTGTCCTGCAGTCCCTTCAACAGCCCCAGTAGTGACACCTGGCGGGTTTTACCTGGACTGTTCTCCGGGTTCAGACAAAAGTGCCAATAACGCAACAGCCTTCATCTATTACCAGGTGGGTTGTGTGAACATTCGAATGCAAGGAAGCC
This sequence comes from Littorina saxatilis, assembly GCF_037325665.1. NCBI lineage: Eukaryota > Metazoa > Mollusca > Gastropoda > Littorinimorpha > Littorinidae > Littorina > Littorina saxatilis. The sequence continues at coordinate 61,449,854 of NC_090249.1, read as the reverse complement.
GCTGTTCTGATAGTAGCCTAAGTTCATCTACACGAACGTGTATTAATTGTAGCAGAGACGTGTGATTGGGTCTTGCTTCTTACCTTCCATATGAAATGATCGAGAGAGAGAGAGAGAGAGAGAGAGAGAGAGAGAGAGAGAGAGAGAGACAGAGAGAGAGACAGAGACAGAGAGAGAGAGCAGAAAAGTAAAAAAAACGAACTCACCTTGATAAATGACACAGGAATGTGAAAGGACGTGTTTTGATGATGGCTTTCTTCCTCAACACGACAGATACACACCTGGTTTTGTTGGTGATTTTGTGTACTAGGTCATACCAGAGGAGGACAAGAACGGAGAGATCGTGAACTACACGGCCACAGTCCACGGTGATGAGAAAAACCTGACGTTCACCCAGTCAGGCACCACTCGCGACCCCCGCACCGTGAAGCTGGACTCTGTGCCGTGTGGCGGTAACTTTGACGTCACGCTGCACGCACACACCGCTGTGGGGCCCTCGCCTGGTGCTGTGCTGCACGTGCCGCGATGGAGTGAAGGTAAGACTAATGATAATAATAATAATAATAATGGACATTTGCTATATAGCGCATAATCATATATATGCTCAATGCGCTTTACAATAACTATTAATTAATACCGTGTGACATGGAATTTTTTTACACAATATATCACGCATTCACATCGACCAGCAAACCTCAAGCCTATTAGGGCGAGCATTCACCTTTCACGGCCTTTATTCCAAGTCACACGGGTATTTGATGGACATTTTTATCTATGCCTATACAATTTTGCCAGGAAAGACCCTTTTGTCAATCGTGGGATCTTTAACGTGCATACCCCAATGTAGTGTACACGAAGGGACCTCGGTTTTTCGCCTCATCCGAAAGACTAGCACCTGAACCCACCACCTAGGTTAGGAAAGGGGGGGAGAAAATTGCTAACGCTCTGACCCAGGGTCGAACTCGCAACCTCTCGCTTCCGAGCGCAAGTGCGTTACCACTCGGCCACCCAGACCAGATGTACAATACCGATATATGCTCAGCCCGGCGGTGACCTAACGATTAATTTGTTACTGCTGATATGTTAAAGGTTCAAACCGTGATAAAAAAAATCGATATCGTATGTCTTTAACGGCGAACGATTCAGGGTGGGAGGGGGGGCGTTAAATATATGAGATATATTTGTCAGCATTCACCTGGAAATTAAGGCCGGACACATTGCTTGCATACACAGTTTCTGATTAAGAAATGAGATACAATACGAACAAAATAAACTCTGGCAATAAACAGCGTTCGTAGAATCACTGTTTACATTTAATGCCAAAAAAAGAAAAAGGTTAAAACAAAATCTGGATTCGTACTCATCGAGTATTGTGCTGAGATATGAATGAAGCACTAATGTGTCCATGTAAAGCTAGCTGCAGGCGACATTGTCTTACCTGCTTTCATTAAGAGTTAACAAGAAGTGTTTCAATGAACTTACAGAGCCTGACAGCATCGTAGACAAACTGAAGCTGAAGTTGAGGCTGAACAATGGCGCGATCACAGCGGAGTGGGAGCCAGTCGCTGACACACATAACATGTCGCTCCTCGTCTACTACTGTAACAAAGCCAGTGATAATGCCATGTGTCAGGTAAGCCACAGAAAGGTTTGGACCTAGTGTATGAGAGGGAGGGGCTTCCATAAAGGCAAGGGCACAGGAGTATGCAATGGGGGGGGGGGGGGGGGGGGTTGATCTGGAGGCCGGGACATGTTTAAATTTAACATCTGAAAAGGATATTTTGGGTATCTTCTGGAGAAAAAAGGCGCATGTGCCTGTTAAGGGGGGGGGGGGGGGGACTCCCAGAACCCCGGAAACCCCCTTAGATCCAGCCCTGGTAGATCTGTTATGCTCTGCTTAAAGCCACAGTAAGTCTCCCGTAAACCATCACAGGTACTGTCAGGCTTTTACACACAGTACAAACACCCTTTCGTTTACACACTCACCGCTTTTGAACATCCTAGGTGCCCTCCGTAAAGAGAGAGCAATTTTCAAATAATTTATTTTTGCGTAGTTTATCTTACCCCTGAGCCATCGCGAACCCGTGATCCCGTGTGATCCAGTTTCCTTTTTTCACAATGTAGTCGTCAGTTTGTGATTTCAATGGGACTCGCTGTAAGCTCATCTGCAATAGCACGTTATTGTGTACCTCTGAATCTAAACGCAACAAACGGCTGCGATTCACACGAACTAGAGCGATGACAGTTGACTGTTCAGAGGAACGGGCGCTAGGCAGAACCGTCGTCTGCTACGAGAAAGACGGTTTGCGTGACACGTTTCTGGGCTTCTCTTTTTTCAACTTTCAAAACTTCGAATTGTACTGATCTTGTCTTGATGAAAAATAATTCTTTAATGATTTAAGAATGTTTGTGTAACAAGCTGTCAATTTATTATCTAGATTTTAAAAGTTAGTTCTAGCGCCAAAACGAGGCGCCTGATTTGCTGATCAGAGGGTCCACGAAAATAAATTCTTTGAAAATTGCTCGCTCTTTACGTAGGGCACCTAGGATGTTCTCAAGCGGTGAGTGTTTAAACGAAAGGGTGTTTGTACTGTCTGTAAAAGCCTGACAGTATCTGTGGTGATTTACGGGAGGCTTACTGTGCCTTAAAGGATTTTCAACAATATTATATAGTAGCGTTGGCGCTTTATTATTGTCTGGTCAAATGTTTGGTGCCATGGCAGTTACTGTCACACACACACACACGCACACGCGCGCGAGCGCGCTCATTACAGCACAGAAACCTTTAAATAACTGTACCCTTTATTTGGTAGCTTCAGTTGCCCATCACCTGTCACTGACCAGCAGTGTTGATGTTTCCAGAGTGCGATTCTCCACGTCAACATCACTGCAGCCAATGGCAGTTACCCCCTGCCGTCAGCTGACGCAAACATGAAGTTTGGGGTCGCGGCCATATTGCAAGATGACGCAACCACCGGAATCAAGTTCACAGAATGCATCTATGATCCCACCAAAGGTGTGAAGAAAAATGAAAATACTGTTTGATGTCATGTGATTCAATACAACAGAAAACGCAGAGCGCTGACGTGCCTGGTTGAATTTAGTGTTTATATGCATGCATGTAAAATGTAGGAATAATCTTATTCACGAGATCAACAGCGAGCGTGTTTGTCGTGCACACTTTTAAGTCAACAATTAAGTTCTGAATATTTACTGCAAGGGCTATGCTACCACGTTTTTCCTTTTCCACCATTATGTGAAGTCAATGTTTCCTGTGAAAGTGTAATATATTGTATTCCGTGTACCCACTTTTCCTTACTTAGATAACTTCGGAATTGTTTCCATCCCCTGTTTTACTTCAGATAGGCCTAGTTATTTTCCACTAGAAACAAATAAACCATTGTGGGTTTGTTTACGATTCAGTGTCACCCATACCATCTGACGTGAGAGCCTCGGGGCAAACTGACTCCATTTTGGTCATGTGGAAGGGAGAGAACGCCTGCGACTCCACAAAACGAATCATCATCTACAACTACGAAATAGAACTCGTCGTACCTGGTGGATCTGAGACTATCAGTAAGTGACTGACAATGTTTAGCACGCTGTGCGTCTTGGTGATAAAATAGAAAATGACTTTGAAGTTTTTCTGCACGGGGAATTAGAGGGAATCGATTTCTAGAAAATGTCTGCGCGTTTGTTTGTTGAAAGAGGAATCAGCAAAGTGAAGCGAGGATCGCAGGCTGTGTGGGCTACCAGAATGGAGCGCTCTACTTTCAATGTGTAAACTTTACCAACAGTATTTCCTGCACAGTTAATGTATTCCCAGAGAGTGATGTCATTAGTCCAAACGATTTGTTTTAATCTCTAGTACTATAGTAGTGATTAGAGACACTTTTTTGGCGAGTTAGGTCCCTTTGAAAAATGGATGATATTGTAAGACATTATGTCAAAGATGATTCAGATCAAAATATATTTGATTTTTTTTCAATTGCAAACAAGAAAAATATATTTTGCAAAGTAATGAGAAAAACAAAATTCTGTTCAGAGGTTCTTGTTGACCAATTAAAACGGGTTTCTTGCGATATTTTTGTTTGGCAATTGTCAAATTTTTTTCACGTGGTGGACTGATGGTGATGAAGTAATACTGATCGTGTTTCTGTATGTCGACAACAAGACTCGCTTTGTTTCTCTCTATGCAGGGTCCGTCATGGTGATGATGTAATGCTGATCGTGTTTCTGTATGTCAACAAGACTCGCTTTGTTTCTCTCCATGCAGGGCCCGTCATTGTGATGAAGTAATACTGATCGTGTTTCTGTATGTCGACAACAAGACTCGCTTTGTTTCTCTCCATGCAGGGTCCGTCATGGTGAAGATGTAATGCTGATCGTGTTTCTCTCCATGCAGGGTCCGTCATGGTGGTGATGTAATGCTGATTGTGTTTCTGTATGTCGACAAAGAGACTCGCTTTGTTTCTCTCCATGCAGAGTCCGTCATGGTGATGATGTAATGCTGATCGTGTTTCTGTCTGTCGACAAGACTCGCTTTGTTTCTCTCCATGCAGGGTCCGTCATTGTGATGATGTAATGCTGATCGTGTTTCTGTCTGTTAACAACAAGACTCGCTTTGTTTCTCTCCATGCAGGGTCCGTCGTGGTGATGATGTAATTCTGATCGTGTTTCTCTCCATGCAGGGTCCGTCATGGTGGTGATGTAATGCTGATTGTGTTTCTGTCTGTTAACAACAAGACTCGCTTTGTTTCTCTCCATGCAGGGTCCGTCATGGTGATGATGTAATGCTGATCGTGTTTCTCTCCATGCAGGGTCCGTCATGGTGATGATGTAATGCTGATCGTGTTTCTCTCCATGCAGGGTCCGTCATGGTGATGATGTAATGCTGATTGTGTTTCTCTCCATGCAGGGTCCGTCATGGTGATGATGTAATGCTGTTCGTGTTTCTCTCTCCATGCAGGGTCCGTCATGGTGATGATGTAATGCTGATCGTGTTTCTCTCCATGCAGGGTCCGTCATGGTGGTGATGTAATGCTGATCGTGTTTCTCTCCATGCAGGGTCCGTCATGGTGAAGATGTAATTCTGATCTTGTTTCTCTCCATGCAGGGTCCGTCATGGTAATGATGTAATGCTGATCGTGTTTCTCTCCATGCAGGGTCCGTCATGGTGATGATGTAATGCTGATCGTGTTTCTCTCCATGCAGGGTCCGTCATGGTGATGATGTAATGCTGATCGTGTTTCTCTCCATGCAGGGTCCGTCATGGTGATGATGTAATGCTGATCGTGTTTCTCTCCATGCAGGGTCCGTCATGGTGATGATGTAATGCTGATCGTGTTTCTCTCCATGCAGGGTCCGTCATGGTGATGATGTAATGCTGATCGTGTTTCTCTCCATGCAGGGTCCGTCATGGTGATGATGTAATGCTGATCGTGTTTCTCCCCATGCAGGGTCCGTCATGGTGATGATGTAATGCTGATCGTGTTTCTCTCCATGCAGGGTCCGTCATGGTGATGATGTAATGCTGATCGTGTTTCAGTCTGTTAACAACGAGACTCGCTTTGTTTCTCTCCATGCAGGGTACGTGGTAGATGCAAGCAAGGGGGTGTACGAGCTGAGGAATGTGACACAGGACACCGACTACCAGGTCAGGATGCGTGCCATCACCTCCAGTGGCGTCTCTGGCTTTTCTGATCCTGTGCGTGCAAGGCTATCGTCTATCGTCTCAGGTATTTTTCATTATCGTGTGTGTGTGTGTGTGTGTGTGTGTGTGTGTGTGTGTGTGTGTGTGTGTGTGTGTGTGTGTGTGTGTGTGCGTGTGCGTGTGTGTGTGCGTGCATGTGGATACAGAGACAAAGGTTATCAATGTTCGTTGGAAATAGCGCAGAGCCTAGTAATGACCCTTTGGTTTTCCTAACATCAATAGAAAACAAGTCGCGTGAAGCGATATTACATGTACTACATTTAGTCAACCCTTCAAACTCACAGAGTAAAATTGACCGCAGCGCATTTTGTTCACTGTTATATACCCAACAGCTGTGTCAGTTTCTTGTCGCGTTCACGCACAGAAACTGACAAGCCAGTACTAGTGTTGCACGGTAGCGTGTGGCGCGTTGAGGGAAAGGAATCTTTTCTGTATTAATATTCTTTTCAGCTTACTGAGCTTGTTTTTAATCCAAACATAACATATCTATATGTTTTTGAAATCAGGAAATGATCGAGAATAAGATGTAATCATGTTTTAATCGATCAATCATACTTCAATTTTAATTAGAATTTTCTTTTTGTTTTTAAATTTTTTATTCTCTTTTTGTACATTTATTTTTTTATTTTTTTTACATGTATATGGTGTACATTACAGAACATCACCTAACCGAAAGGACAGAATCATATAACAGAAAAGCACACTTGGACAATTACAACATACATGGGGTGGGAGGATGGAATGGGGAGGGGGGATGTTCAGTGGTTTGGTGGTCGCATTATCAAAAGGTTTTAAGAACGAAAAAACCTAAGGGTTACATCAAAACGTGCATATACAGGCGCCAATCCTTGTAGAATTTATCTACTGTATTATTCACAACTGCGTTATACTTTTCACAAATAAATCTTTGCTTGAAGTTTCTACTAAATGTCTAAAAATGAGGGGTCTTTTTGTTCATTTTGGAAATATATACATGGTGTTTGGCACAGATTAATAACACATCAAAAGCTTTATCGGTGACTACATTGTTCGCCACTCCAAGAAGAACCAGTTCTTTAGACAGTTTTAAATTGTCGCAATGGGTGCAGTTCGCCTTTAGCCAATTTACAAATTCTATCCAAAAAGTCTGCACTTTATCACACTCCCAAAACATATGTAAAAGGGTTTCTTCATTTCTACCACAAAATGTACACAATGACGTATCCACAATTTTTCGCAAAAATAGAAACCTTTCTGTGGGCAAAATTCTGTACAATAATCGGTACTGGAACCATCTCAGACAAGTGTCTTTTGTTGTTTTAAAAACATGTTGAAAAATAGCCTTCTTATCTAACAAACAGTCTAAAGATTCAGACCATTTTTCGATACATTTTGGGACCGTAGTATGTTCAATCAGTTTTTTGTAAATAAGTTGTGTCTTACCTTTACAAATACATTTCCACACAATGGGCTCTGTCATAATAAAATGTTTATCAAATTCTAAGCCGATTTTTCTCTGATATTTCTTAACAGCCTGGATTACACCTTGATACAATACAAAATCGCCTCGCACATTTGGATATTTGATTTTAAACGCATTATAGGATAAGTATCCATTTTGTCCCAAAATATGACCAATCTGAGCTATTCCATTGTCGATCCAATTTTGAATGTACACTGTCTTTTTATCTCTCCGAATATTAACATTATAATGTAAACATTCTGATACAAAATCGTTAAAGGTTATAGAGTCACATTTTCCATGTAGTTTCTTATAATGTTTAAAAACATTGGTCCAAAATGGGTTTTCCATTCTCTGCATCAAAACATTTGCAAATTCCTCTCCTCTCATATTAATTGTTGTAACAGATGGACATGCTTTAAACAATAATCTTGATATTAATCCAGTAAGACCAACAACTCTTTTTAACCAAACAATTTTTAGAGATGACAGAAAACTTTTCACGTCAATCATCTTTAATCCTCCATCTTCATAGGGTTGGGTGACCGTAGTTCTTTTAATTTTATCTCTTTTTCCATCCCAAAGAAATTTGAAAAAAATATTATTTAACTCCATCATAAACTGTTCGTCTGGATCAGGTAAATTAGTAAACAAATATAATGTGTCAATTTGGAAATAGCCAAGGTTTTTAGGACTGTTATTTTACCAAAAGGTGTCAGGTTCCTTCTGGTCCATGAATTCAGAAGTTTTTGAATTTCCTTTAACTTATTTCTATAGTTGAGAAAAACAACCTCGGATACATTCACCGAAAAAATAACGCCAAGTGCTTTAAAATTATCCGGGTTCCAGGTAAAATTCATATCAGGCAAAAATCTTCTTTTGCAAAACTTTAAAGGTCCTAACCAAACTACAATTGTTTTATCATAGTTCATTCTCAGACCTGACAGTGATGCAAAATGTTGTAACACTTTTATACTTTCACAAAAAGATTGCTCTGTACCATCAAGAAACAGACTGGTATCATCGGCGAATTGTGACAATAAAATATTTTCGCCAAGAATATTCATACCACCAATCTTTTTGTTCTGGCGTACCATAAGAGACAATATTTCAGCACAAATCAAAAATAAATAAGGTGACAGCGGATCCCCTTGCCGGGTGCCTCGACCTACATTAAACCATGCTGAATACCGACCATTAACTGAAACACAGGACTTAATTTTGCAATAAAAAGTAAAAATCCATCGTTTCATGTCATTTCCAAAGTTAAATTTGCTCAAAGATTTTTCAATAAATGACCAGGCAACACTGTCGAAAGCCTTTTCAAAGTCGACCATCAAAAGTAGGCCAGGTATATTATGTTTATTTGAGTAGAACAGGGTATCATATATTAATCTGACGTTTTCACCAATATAATTTCCTTTCAAGAAGCCTTTTTGATCATCATGAATCAAATTTGGCAAAACACGTTTAAACCGTTCTGCAATGCACGTTGATGCAATCTTATAGACCGTATTTAACAGAGTAATTGGTCTCCAATTTTTCAAGAGTGTTTTATTTTTTCCTTCCTTTGGAATACATACTATAACGCCCTGTCTCTGAGTCACTGACATTTCTCCTTTCTCAAATCCACAATTTATAGACCGTAACATAAACTTTCCTAAGTCAGAATAGAAAAACTTGAAGAATTCCGCAGTGTACCCATCTGATCCTGGGCTTTTGTCGTTGTTTAATTTTTTCACAGCTTTGAGTAGCTCACATTGAGTAAGTCTACCTTCCAGTTGTTTACTCTCAGCATCTGTTAATACAGGATGAGCCAGGTTTTCATCAATCTCTTGATTTACCAGTTCGGCTTCTCTTGAAGTGTATAACTCCTCATAAAAAGTCTGTGCTTCTTTAACAATTAAAGCATTATCATGAATAACTTCACCATCATCTTTCTGCAAAAAACACATGGACTTCTGGACAAACTGTCTTTTCTCCAAATTACAAAAATATTTTGTATTTTTTTCCCCTTCTCCAATCCACTTCGCACGGGATCTAATTATCATACCATCCAATTTTTTCTGCCTTATTTGACTTAACTCCTGTCGTGTTTGCTCTAAAAGTTGAATATTATACTCTGTCAGGTTACTTTCCAAAGTGTATATCTGAGAAAGAAGATCTTTTTCTTTTCTGTTACTTTCCTTTTTTTTATATGAGGAATATGAAATGCATCTACCTCTTATTTCCATCAATAACATCTCAAAAAACAACTGATCATCAATCAATAGCTGTAAATCATCATCGTCAATCAAGTCAATATTGTCCACATTATAAACAGGTAAAGCATATTGTATCTTTACATCAACAATAACCTTCTTCACTATATTTACAAATTCCATGTCTGTCAACAGTGAATTATTAAACTTCCAAAAGGGTCTATCACGTTTAACAACATCAGTTCTAAAACTTACACTTAGAATTTTCTTATTTTTTATTTTCTGAGCTTGTTTTTAATCCAAATATAACATATCTATACGTTTTTGGAATAAGCATATGTTAAAAAATAAGAGATGATTATTTTTGAATCAATTTGAAAAACAATTTAATTAAAATGTTAACTAATTAATTATTTTTTAAGCATCCAAGCTGAAATGCAATACCAAAGTCCGGACTTTGTCGAATATTTTTAACTAAAATTTCAAGCAATTTGATCGAAAACTTGAGGGTGTGACAGTGCCGCCTCAACTTTCACAATAAACCGGATATGACGTTATCAAAGACATTATCGAAATAAGAGAAAAAATCGTCTGAGGATATCATACCCAGGAACTTTTATGTGAAGTTTCATGAAGATCGGTTTTGTAGTTTTCTCTGCATCGCTCTACACACACACACACACACACACACGCACGCACGCACGCACGCACGCACACACACACACACACACACACACACACACACACACACACACACACACACACACACACACACACATACACCACACCCTCATCTCGATTACCAGTGAATGTTAAGACATTTACTGAATTTGTCATAACTTGACCAAATGTAAATAAAGAGAAACAAAAAGTGGATGAGAAATGTGGGTTCTTTGTTGTCGATTTGTCAGGATGGGGTTGAAAGTATTATAGAAAAAGTTCTGATATCAGCATTATCTACGTGGGTCATGCCAAGATCAGGACCAGTAAAAACGAACGTTTAGGCCAAGTCTACAACACGCCGCACTGGATATAGTGTAGCTTGATGTGTTCAGTCTAATGGATATAGTGTAGCTTGGTGTGTTCAGTCTAATGGATATAGTGTAGCTTGGTGTGTTCAGTCTAATGGATATAGTGTAGCTTGATGTGTTCAGTCTAATGACGAGAGTTTCTTTTGCTTTTGGTTGTTCGTGAATACCATCTTTCTGCCACCTCAGGACTGAAAGACGAGGAAATTGCTGGCATCGCCATGGCCGTGTTGGTGGTTGTGTTCATCCTGGGATCCCTGGTCTTCTGTTTCTGCAGGTAAGAATTAGCCGCTGCGAATGTTGTGATATGACGACAAAGGGCCTACATGCAGGGCCGGACCAAATGAGTTGTAAGGGGGGGGGGGGGGGGGGGGGGGTTCCTCCTTTTTTGGGGGGGCAAATCAGCAAAGTGGCGAAGCCACAAGCGCGCGCCTGCAAAGCAGGCGCGCGAACTATGGGGGTCCGGGGGCATGCTCCCCCGGAACATTTTTGAAAAACGGGTAAAATCTGTGCAATCTGGTGCATTCTGGGCCTTGTTTTGAGTGTTAAGAGCAGCATTGTTTTGGTGCTAAAACTAGTAAAAGTCAAAGCAAGGTACATGCTTTTTCCAGGGGTGGGGTTCCGGAACCCCTGGAACCCCCCCCTGGGTCCGGCCCTGTACATGTATTCATTACACTTCTGCCCTGTGCTCAATTAAAGAAAAGCGGCTGGACAGATTTGGAGGATTTTCTTTTTTGTGTGCTTCTGTCTTTCACTGGGTTTTTTAACACCTGGTAGGGGAAGGGCTCCTAATATGGACCACTTTTTGTTTCATGCTGATAACTAGCTTGTTTTCTTGCGAAGAAGTTTCATTTTGTGTTTGGTAGTCCTTCTCTCTTAGGTTAACCGTTAACCCTAATAAGAGTTACATAGCTTTGATAGATATTCAGCAAAAATTAAATACAGAAAAATCCACAAATGGTCCATATTAGGAGCCTGGGCGCCTAATATGGACCACCGAAGCGGCCTTCTCGAATCACTGTATAAAGCCCCCTATACTTCAAAATAACATGATACAACTTAGTGTGCAAGTCAGCATAATTAAAATATGCTTTAGATTTATCTGTTTCGGGTTGATGAGAGCATTATTTGAAGCACACCAGGAAACTAAAGAAGCTTATCAAAAACAGAGTGAAAATAAGTGAAATTATCAACTTCCACGAAAAGAAGACTTTTTGTGATATTTGTGATATTTGTTTTAAATCTCGAAGGCTAGTTATAGGTTATTTCCAGCAAGCTTCTGAATGAATTAATGAAAATAGCATTAACTTTTATTTTCTTCGATTTGTTGAAGGTGGTCCATATTAGGGGACTCACACATACTTTGAGATTTTGCTATTATTTTGTGTTTGCAGTAGAAACTCGGGGTCAACACTGCTAAAATGTAACAAATACGGTCTTAGCTGTCAAATGTAGCAATTTTTGTGTGATAAAGCTTTGGCTGTGGACAGAAACGAATCCGTTTTAGGCGGCAAATTTAGAGTGAACCCTGCCAAAAGTGAAAAAAAATAGAAAAAGCCTAACGGTTTTGAGGTTTGTGTTTCTGCAACTGTTTTGACATTTGAACGTTATCCAGAGAGGGTGAATACAGCCAATGAAATTGTGTTGAGCGCTCTAGCGCCGTTAGTTTGTCAGAACAGGAGGTGGTCCATATTAGGAGCCGGTCCATATTAGGAGCCCTTCCCCTATATTGTGATATTATTTACTGTTTGTTTTTTGCTTTAGGGGCAAATGCAGCTAACTGCTCCTTTCTTTTGCTAATGTATTTCGGCTTGCACATTTCATAATTAGTCTTTCTCCCCAAACGTCAGATGACTATGACGTAATAAGTGTTGACGTCATGTGTTGCTTGTATGACAGGGACAAGTTCAGAGCGGTCAAGTCCAAGTTCAGCCGTTCTGTCGACATCCCCACTCCAACACTGTCTCGGGAGGTAAGACGGGTAGAATCTTCATAGCGTGTCTCGGTATATGAGATCATGGGAAGAATCGTCATAGCGTGTCTCGGGATATGAGATCATGGGTAGAATCGTCATAGCGTGTCTCGGGATATGAGATCATGGGTAGAATCGTCATAGCGTGTCTCGGGATATGAGATCACGGGTAGAATCGTCATCTCAACCCCACCGTGTCTTTAACGACAGCCGTCTGGCTCTTGAGCGTAAAGGCGGTTCTTGATTTAACCAATGTCGACTTCGCGAAGATTTTGTTCTACCTAAATTCAGTGCTAAAGCTTCGTGTAGCACACTACGGGAAGTCGACCTCGTCCAGTTAATGTGTAGCTAAGGTAGTCAGTGTGCTTTTAATCGGACACACATGTCATTCTTCACTGGATTATGCTGTACAACACTGGATTATGCTGTACAACACTGGATTATGCTGTACAACACTGGATTATGCTGTACAACACTGGATTATGCTGTACAACACTGGATTATGCTGTACAACACTGGATTATGCTGTACAACACTGGATTATGCTGTACAACACTGGATTATGCTGCACAAGCACGATGAAGAAGGAACCCAGAAAGAAATATGTTTACCTGAAAATATAGCTAGTCCGATAGACACGTGGGGGAATTCGGGGGCTGTGATTGGATGGTCTCACACATCCCTATTCTGATCATCGAAGTATGTTCCTTTGGATATTCGCATGGTTCCGGTTTCTTCGATGTGTATAAAGTACACGCATACCTGGCCAGTTTGTTTCTGTAATACTCGCAAAAATGCAAAAAAAGATCTGCGCATGCGTTCAAATCAAAGAGAAAAACAAGTCGCGTAAAGCGAAAATACAATATTTAGTCAAGTAGCTGTCGAACTCACAGAATGAAACTGAACGCAATGCCATTTTTCAGCAAGACCGTATACTCGTAGCATCGTCAGTCCACCGCTCATGGCAAAGGCAGTGAAATTGACAAGAAGAGCGGGGTAGTAGTTGCGCTAAGAAGGATAGCACGCTTTTCTGTACCTCTCTTCGTTTTAACTTTCTGAGCGTGTTTTTAATCCAAACATATCATATCTATATGTTTTTGGAATCAGGAACCGACAAGGAATAAGAGCAAAGTGTTTTTAAATTGATTTGGACAATTTAATTTTGATAATAATTTTTATATATTTAATTTTCAGAGCTTGTTTTTAATCCGAATATAACATATTTATATGTTTTTGGAATCAGCAAATGATGGAGAATAATATAAACGTAAATTTGGATCGTTTTATAAATTTTTATTTTTTTTTACAATTTTCAGATTTTTAATGACCAAAGTCATTAATTAATTTTTAAGCCACCAAGCTGAAATGCAATACCGATGTCCGGGCTTCGTCGAAGATTACTTGACCAAAATGTCAACCAATTTGGTTGAAAAATGAGGGCGTGACAGTGCCGCCTCAACTTTCACGAAAAGCCGGATATGACGTCATCAAAGACATTTATCAAAAAAATGAAAAAAACGTTCGGGGATTTCATACCCAGGAACTCTCATGTCAAATTTCATAAAGATCGGTCCAGTAGTTTAGTCTGAATCGCTCTACACAGACACACAGACACACAGACACAGACACACACACACACACGCACATACACCACGACCCTCGTTTCGATTCCCCCTCGATGTTAAAATATTTAGTCAAAACTTGACTAAATATAAAAAAGGAAAATCGCGTGTTTGTGTGCTCGATGTAATCCTAAGAACCTTTACACTCTTTCTTCGGACACTCAATCGCTGAAGCTCGCATTTTTCATGATCCGCTAACTTCGACCGTTACTTTTCATATTCACTGAGACTCGGCATGTGACCTCTACATAATCATTCTCAGGAACACACACAAACAAGCAAACAAACAGACACGAGATGGGGAACACACACAAACAAGCAAACAAACAGACACGAGATGGGGAACACACACAAACAAGCAAACAAACAGACACGAGATGGGGAACACACACAAACAAGCAAACAAACAGACACGAGATGGGGAACACACACAAACAAGCAAACAGACAGACACGAGATGGGGAACACACACAAACAAGCAAACAGACAGACACGAGATGAGGAACACACACAAACAAGCAAACAGACAGACACGAGATGAGGAACACACACAAACAAGCAAACAGACAGACACGAGATGAGGAACACACACAAACAAGCAAACAAACAGACACGAGATGAGGAACACACACAAACAAGCAAACAAACAGACACGAGATGAGGAACACACACAAACAAGCAAACGAACAGACACGAGATGAGAGTGTGAAGGTGACATATGTTAACGATTTTTCTCCACAGTTCCACCACGCTGGCCAGCCAGGAAGCAGTTTTCTAACCGGAGTTTCAAACCAAGGATTCGTACCTGTAGGCACTTCTGCTGCGGTAACCCATGTGAGTTTTTATTGTTGGACAGACTGGGCGTGTCTTTGTGCGCAAAGCCTCCTGTAAAGTGTGTGTGTGTGTGTGTGTGTGTGTGTGTGTGTGTGTGTGTGTGTGTGTGTGTGTGTGGTAAATATATAAATACTGGTCACAGCATTACTATGGTTCATAGTGTATGACATAGCAGAGTAGCACGGCACACAGCAACACTGCCAAGCATTCTGTTTGACGTCATTGTGTGTCTGCTTGTTTCAAGTCAAATTGACCTTGTTCATTTTGTTGTGAGTGAGTTTTTTTTAGGATTGCTGGCGTGAGTACGCGTGCACCAAGTGGGCGCACGTGTTCACTAGCACGCACGCACACGCTCACGCACACTACATTGTATACACTATACTGAAGTCAAAACGAGACTGACCAATGTCCATTCTGTGTCCACAGAAACACCAGGACAGTAAGGACAGTGGCTACATCGACAACTCTCCCGCCACCCCTCGCCAGGTGGTGCTGCAAGGGGCGGACAGTGTCCCATCAACCGGACCAACAGATCTCACCATCACTGACCACACTCAGTCCGCCAGCCCTGATGGCAACGTCGGCTGCACTGCTTACGTCACCATGGCGGATGGTTATATCCAGGGAGACGACTCTGGTTGCATTGTGTCTTCAGGCGAGGAGCCAGCCGCTGCCGTGGCAGAGTGTAAATCTGCACACATCCCGGTACCGGCGTGTTTCGGCGGAGGCGAGAGCGATGAAGGTCTTGACACAGTCGGCAAGGGGACTTTGAAAGATTTCCCTTCCCTCTCAGACACAGGCAGCAACAGCTATGTTCGCTTCAGCACTGAGGACTGTCCCCGGCAAGATGGCGAACAGCTCTCCGGTGAACCAGCAGAAGTTGTCATCAACTTCTCCAAAGGGAAATGTCCGGCGCCATTTGAGCCCGTTGTTGGTGTTGTTCATGTCGCGCTGTCGGACCCTGGCACAACGCCGACTGCTGTCAATTCTGGCAATGGAGTTGACTCTGAGGCCAAGCTTGACCCAAAGAAAGAGGACAACGGCTGGGCAGCCCCTGCAGAAACTGTCACCAACCCAACCCAGGATTTCACCCTGGAAGGCGCCACGAACTCCGTAGACAGGGAGGTAACTGTGTCTGTTCCCGAGCAGCAGGGACTTGGCAGCTATTCGCAGATCTCATCCTCCGGCGTAACTGAGAAATCACGCAGGCAAGGCACGCAAGAGGGGGAGCCTTCTGACGAGCGGCTCGAGGCGAGTCCAGCGACGGTGAGTCCTGGCTACGTCACCCATGACGTCACGCATGTACACGCCCAGTCTGGCCCGACGCGTCATGTCAACCAGCAAGATGCTTCAGATAATCTTCAGGGCGAAGCGGCACCAGGAAGCATGGAGGATCCGTCACCCTCCCACCACACATATCTGCCTTCCTCTGCCCCTGGCGGGCGTCTTGACGAACCCTGTAACCCAGCGAATGTAAACCCTGAGCCAGAGAACCCGATACAACAGGACCTCTCACCAACAACACGTCATCTCCCCTCTGTGCTGTCCACTCCGTCAGCGGCTGATTCTCCACCACGTCCACCTCAACAACCTGTAGAACAGGGGGAAGGAGCTGTTCTTGACCCCCAGATTGATCGTGACATTGACCCTGCACCTCAAGGTCGTGTCATTGACCCTGCTCCTCAAGGTCACCTTGACCAGGAGCCAGCGACAGACATCCCCCTACTGTCTGCTATGCCCGGTGGCTATGTTCTCCGCCATGCAACAATCCCAGATGTCTCCCTGCCCGTGCAGGACGAAGATGACAGTGAAGGGGGAAGCCAACACACAGAGAAGGACGAAGATGACAGTGAAGGGAGAAGCCAGCACACAGAGAAGGACGAAGATGACAGTGAAGGGAGAAGCCAGCACACAGAGAAGGACGCAGCGCGATCTGAAGAGTCGGGGTCCTCTTTATCCGATTCAACGCCAAGCCAGAGTTCAAACGGCGCTGGTTATGTACCCTTGGATAAAGTTGAGAAGATGACCTTGATTCTTGACAGCAGCGCTGCCATGGTAACGGCTGATGAGAGCGATGCAGGCGGGAGAGAGGGGGGAGGAGGGAGGGGTGGCTTTGAGAGACTGGACTCTGGCTACTCCTCTCCCAACTCTGCCCAACGTTCTCCGCAATGGCGATCGTCTCCTGGCTTCACGAGTGTGCAGGAGACACCGCACAATGACAACGACGATGAAACGTTCAACATGACCCCAGGAGAGCCTGCAAGGGCAGCCCCCAAGAAGGGTGTTGCCAAACAGAGACACGGCGAGAGGATCAAGGGAGAGAATGCAGGGAAGGAGAGGGGGTCACTCGGTGGCGCACTGGTTATGTCGTCCCCCATGCGGCAAGCATCATCCGGGTACGTTGAGAGGAACGACGTGTTCGCCGCGCCGTCAGAGACCAGTGCTTGAGAACGGGAGCAGCTGGAAGGACTTGTCCTCAGGAGAATGCGCCGACCTCGTCCTCGCTCCTCGAAGTGCTGTGCAAGTGACAAGGGTGTTACGACATCGACATCTGTGTTCCATGAATATACACGTGTTGTCAGTGCAAGTGACCAGGATGCTACGACATCGACATCTGTGTTCCATAGATATAATCGTGTTGTCAGTGCAAGTGACCAGATGCTACGACATCGAGATCGATGTTCCATGAATATACACGTGTTGTCAGTGCAAGTGACCAGGATGCTACGACATCGAGATCTGTGTTCCATGAATATACACGTGTTGTCGGTGCTGTACTGCTGTTTCGGAATTTACATGGAACGAAGAAGGAAAGCGGAAGAGGAAGAAGTACAAACATACTCGCAAAAAACGATCTGCGCACGCGTTCAAATCGAAGTGGGAAAAAAATGGAAAATCGCGTGTTTATGTGCCCGATGTAATCCTTAGAACCTTTCTTCGAACACTCAAAAGCAACTTCAGGGCTGGAAGACTACAAAATTGCACTTTCTGCCGACTGAATCTACGCTTTCTCAAATCAACCGGAACAGGAAGAAGAAAAAACTTTCGAAAAAACAATCTGCGGATGCGCATTTTCTCAAAAACAGGAAACCGGAAGAGGAAGAAGAAGCAAAAGTGCTCGTAGAAAAAGATGTGCGCATGTGCGAATCTAAAATGGCCGCGGAACTGTTAATCGGTGTATTGACTGACGTAGTCCGGAAGAATTCATGCATCAACTTACGTCACGTATTTGACGTCATCACTTCGCATACCTTATGGTCTCGGTATTTCGTTGGCCTTCATATTTCCTACTTGTAAAATGACCCTCAAAGCTAACCGAGACTAGTTGAGGTTGTATCAATGCGCCTCGCCAGCAGGTGGTTAATGGCTTTTTTAGCGAGTGGTTATCGACAATTAATGACCGGTAATTTTTAATGAGTTGGGGCATTCTGACCAATCACAGGATCTGTTTCATTAAAACGCCACCTTGATTGAATGACAATACTGATAACGTAGCGCAGTGAATCTCTGACTGACGCCATTGTGGTTACGTTTGATCATTTGTTTAATAACAGTTGATTCCACACGGGACATTTGTTCATAGATGTTTAAAATATTAACATATTTCCTTTTGTTTTAATTGTGTGTTTTTTTTCTCAGGAATGCTAATTAAGTGATCTTCAAAAGTAGTCATTCTGAGAGGAGATCATTTTCAGCACGCGTAGCCTTCTGTAAGGATGTGTTCTATACGATACCGGGGTTCCATGACACCGAGAGTTGTCACAGAGTGTAGTCACAGAATGTGCAGTAGTAGCCTGCTATCTAGAGCTGGGAAGGTCTGCATTTAGCAAACGACGTCTTCGTCATAAAGTGTCATTGTCTTCTTTTTGCTCAACAACGTCCGTTTTCCCAATCATGAACATGTAGCTAGCGGACCGTGTTTTGCGTCGCCTTGACTGGTTCTCTCCCCTGCCTTGACTGGTTCTCTCTCCCCTACCTTGACTGGTTCTCTCTCCCCTACCTGGTTCTCTCTCCCCTACCTTGACTGGTTCTCTCTCCCCTGCCTTGACTGGTTCTCTCTCCCCTACCTTGACTGGTTCTCTCTCCCCTACCTTGACTGGTTCTCTCTCCCCTACCTGGTTCTCTCTTCCCTGCCTTGATTGGTTCTCTCTCCCCTACCTTGACTGGTTCTCTCTCCCCTACCTTGACTGGTTCTCTCTCCCCTACCTTGACTGGTTCTCTCTCCCCTGCCTTGACTGGTTCTCTCTCCCCTACCTTGACTGGTTCTCTCTCCCCTACCTGGTTCTCTCTCCCCTACCTTGACTGGTTCTCTCTCCCCTGCCTTGACTGGTTCTCTCTCCCCTACCTTGACTGGTTCTCTCTCCCCTACCTTGACTGGTTCTCTCTCCCCTACCTGGTTCTCTCTCCCCTGCCTTGACTGGTTCTCTCTCCCCTACCTTGACTGGTTCTCTCTCCCCTACCTTGACTGGTTCTCTCTCCCCTACCTTGACTGGTTCTCTCTCCCCTACCTTGACTGGTTCTCTCTCCCCTGCCTTGACTGGTTCTCTCTCCCCTACCTTGACTGGTTCTCTCTCCCCTACCTTGACTGGTTCTCTCTCCCCTACCTTGACTGGTTCTCTCTCCTCTACCTTGACTGGTTCTCTCTCCCCTACCTTGACTGGTTCTCTCTCCCCTGCCTTGACTGGTTCTCTCTCCCCTGCCTTGACTGGTTCTCTCTCCCCTACCTTGACTGGTTCTCTCTCCCCTACCTTGACTGGTTCTCTCTCCCCTACCTTGACTGGTTCTCTCTCCCCTACCTTGACTGATTCTCTCTCCCCTACCTTGACTGGTTCTCTCTCCCCTGCCTTGACTGGTTCTCTCTCCCCTACCTTGACTGGTTCTCTCTCCCCTACCTTGACTGGTTCTCTCTCCCCTACCTGGTTCTCTCTCCCCTACCTTGACTGGTTCTCTCTCCCCTGCCTTGACTGGTTCTCTCTCCTCTACCTTGACTGGTTCTCTCTCCCCTACCTGGTTCTCTCTCCCCTGCCTTGACTGGTTCTCTCTCCCCTACCTTAACTGGTTCTCTCTCCCCTACCTTGACTGGTTCTCTCTCCCCTGCCTTGACTGGTTCTCTCTCCCCTACCTGGTTCTCTCTCCCCTACCTTGACTGGTTCTCTCTCCCCTACCTTGACTGGTTCTCTCTCCCCTACCGTGACTGGTTCTCTCTCCCCTACCTTGACTGATTCTCTCTCCCCTACCTTGACTGGTTCTCTCTCCCCTGCCTTGACTGGTTCTCTCTCCCCTACCTTGACTGGTTCTCTCTCCCCTACCTTGACTGGTTCTCTCTCCCTTACCTTGACTGGTTCTCTCTCCCACCTTGACTGGTTCTCTCTCCCCTACCTTGACTGGTTCTCTCTCCCCTACATTGACTGGTTCTCTCTCCCCTGCCTTACGATGGCCCGTGTTGTTGACAGGGTGTTGAAGATAAATTTATATCCCCTAGTTGATTCGTCTGGCTCTGGTTCGTATTCTGATAATGTGACTGATGTACACGGTTTTAATACATATAATACTGAAGAGACATGAGTTTGGAAAAATGTTCTTCTTCTGGGTAACGCATGAGACTGCCATCGTTAGTTGACAGGCAGGGGTCGTACTTTTTGTATAAAAAACAAAACAAAAACAAGAGGCGAAGCCTTCAAGGCTCACGTAAGAAATCGACAAACAGTAACACAAACTCAATCACTCCGTCACACATACACACACACACACACACACACACACACACACACACACACACACACACACACACACACACACACACACACACACACACACACACACAGTAAGCATAGGTGAAACTATGCAAGAAAGCGAGACCCTGGATCTGCCAAGAAGTCTCGGCCCGCTCACAATAACAATGACCGAGACTTTCAGTAATTCCTTTGCGTGACGTCTAACCCTCTTACGTCATAATGTGACGTCTTCAAATAGTTTCTATCACACACGTCGAACACTTTTGACCGAGACTGACGTAATCCATAGACTCGGAAATGTTAAAGTTTCTACCACAGACATACACACATACATACATACATACGCACGCACAGACAGACAAAGTTTATCATCGCATAGGCTACACTTACGTGAGCCAAAAACTACGGTACTATTTAATTCTTATGCTTGTACAGTGGAAAACGATTTTGTGTTTACATTGCAATGGTAGAATTAGCTTTTAGCAGATTCTAAACACATGGTTTGGAAGGATATATATTTTTGTACTTGGATATATTGCGACAATGTAACCCGTTAATGCTACTTTCAATCATGTAGACGAAGCAAATAACAATTATGTCACACCTCATTTCAAGCTTCTATCACATAATTATGTAGTTTTTCACAGTTTGTTGTTGTCCTTAGCGAAGCCTCGGATCTGAGTTATACATTTCACTTTTCATACCCAATCTTTCTCACAATCCAAACCAGTCTGCATCAATCAGGAATTGTTTTGAGTTTTGAATTACGCAGCGTAAAACTTTGATTTCGATGTAGTTTTGATTGTGCAGGCTTTTGATGTTATGTGTCGTCTTTTTATTATTCTTGTTTTGTTTTGACGTTGATACGGCGTGGCTTGCGACTAAGATCTCAAACAATGTGCTCACATTTTCTTGAGCAAGACTCATATCGAATATTTTCTCAATAAAAACGCTTTTTGAAACCGTCGTTCTGTTTACTTTTGTGTGAGTGTGAATCTTTGTTGAACACTCTAAACAGGAAGCAGGCACGGACACACAGTCAGACAGATACACAGAGTGAGACTGACGTGACAGACAGACAGACTGACACACAGAGTGAGACTGACGTGACAGACAGACAGACTGACACATAGAGTGAGACTGACGTGACAGACAGACAGACTGAGACCGACACACGGCCGACAAACACACAGTCAGAGAGATACACCGAGTGAGGCCTACGTGACACACAGTCAGACTGACACACAGAGTGAGACTGACGTGACACATAGTCAGACTGACACACAGAGTGAGACTGACGTGACACACAGTCAGACTGACACACAGAGTGAGACTGACGTGACACATAGTCAGACTGACACACAGAGTGAGACTGACGTGACACACAGTCAGACTGACACACAGAGTGAGACTGACGTGACACATAGTCAGACTGACACACAGAGTGAGACTGACGTGACACACAGTCAGACTGACACACAGAGTGAGACTGACGTGACACATAGTCAGACTGACACACAGAGTGAGACTGACGTGACACATAGTCAGACTGACACACAGAGTGAGACTGACGTGACACACAGTCAGACTGACACACAGAGTAAGACTGACGTGACACATAGTCAGACTGACACACAGAGTGAGGCCTACGTGACACACAGTCAGACTGACACACAGAGTGAGACTCACGTGACACACATTCAGACTGACACACAGAGTGAGACTGACGTGACACACAGTCAGACTGACACACAGAGTGAGACTGACGTGACACATAGTCAGACTGACACACAGAGTGAGACTGACGTGACACACAGTCAGACTGACACACAGAGTGAGACTGACGTGACACACAGTCAGACTGACACACAGAGTGAGACTCACATGACACACAGTCAGACTGACACACAGAGTGAGACTGACGTGACACATAGTCAGACTGACACACAGAGTGAGACTGACGTGACACACAGTCAGACGGACACACAAAGTAAGACTGACGTGACACACAGTCAGACTGACACACAGAGTGAGGCCTACGTGACACACAGTCAGACTGACACACAAAGTGAGACTGACGTGACACATAGTCAGACTGACACACAGAGTGAGACTCACGTGACACACAGTCAGACTGACACACAGAGTGAGGCCTACGTGACACATAGTCAGACTGACACACAGAGTGAGACTGACGTGACACACAGTCAGACTGACACACAGAGTGAGACTCACGTGACACACAGTCAGACTGACAAACAGAGTGAGACTGACGTGACACACAGTCAGACTGACACACAGAGTGAGACTCACGTGACACACAGACTGACACACAGAGTGAGACTGACGTGACACACAGACTGACACACAGAGTGAGGCCTACGTGACGCACAGTCAGACTGACACACAAAGTGAGACTCACGTGACACACAGTCAGACTAACACACAGAGTGAGGCCTACGTGACGCACAGTCAGACTGACACACAGAGTGAGACTCACGTGACACACAGTCAGACTGACACACAAAGTGAGGCCTACGGGACGCACAGTCAGACTGACACACAGAGTGAGGCCTACGTGACACATAGTCAGACGTGACACACAGAGTGAGACTGACGTGACACACAGTCAGGCTGACACACAGAGTGAGACTCACGTGACACACAGTCAGACTGACACACAGAGTGAGACTGACGTGACACACAG
>NC_090249.1:61411601-61424101 GCF_037325665.1 Littorina saxatilis | reverse complement strand
TGCATGGTCGTGTTTTTGCCCTGAAGATAATTTGCTGGGGATACTCATTTGGAACATTCATTACAAGGTCGGTGTATCCCACGGTCCCCAGTACTGTACACAGGTACCTGTGACGTTCCCCAGTACTGTACACAGGTACCTGTGACGTTCCCCAGTACTGTACACAGGTACCTGTGACGTTCCCCAGTACTGTACACAGGTACCTGTGACGTTCCCCAGTACTGTACACAGGTACCTGTGACGTTCCCCAGTACTGTACACAGGTACCTGTGACGTTCCCCAGTACTGTACACAGGTACCTGTGACGTTCCCCAGTACTGTACACAGGTACCTGTGACGTTCCCCAGTACTGTACACAGGTACCTGTGACGTTCCCCAGTACTGTACACAGGTACCTGTGACGTTCCCCAGTACTGTACACAGGTACCTGTGACGTTCCCCAGTACTGTACACAGGTACCTGTGACGTTCCCCAGTACTGTACACAGGTACCTGTGACGTTCCCCAGCACTGTACACAGGTACCTGTGACGTTCCCCAGTACTGTACACAGGTACCTGTGACGGTACCCGAGCTCGCGAGTCAATCAAAGATAAGAGAAACAAAGGGAAGCAAGCGCTCGAAATGCATACGACATGTTCAATAGAGTAAGTGAGAGTTATGTGGAACCAGCCTCTTGGCACCTGAGAGAATAACCAGCATTGACATGAACAAGCGACTTTAATCTTAGATGATGAACAAACAATCTTCATTTATCATTCGTCCTTATTATCTGCTGGCACATGAGAGAATAACAAGCATTGAAATGAACAAGCGACTTTAATCTTAGAGGATGAACAAACAGTCATCATGTATCATTAATCCTTACCTTGAAACAAAGAGTTGTGTAAACATGCCATCTGCCAGCAAAATATGTGCTTTCAAACCACATAACACTTTACCTAACCGAGATCTCCAGGTTCTTTTAAAGCTCGACGCTTTTAAAACTTTCTTAACTCTTTTTAGAACCCTTTATATTTTTACTGTGCACATGTGATGGGTCTGAAGGTAACTATGTTTATAAACCGAGACTACCATGTCAACTGAGAACAGAAACAGACTTGCATCTGTCATTGACAGCAATGGCAATATAAGGGACGTTAAAAACATTAACCAACGAACTAACCCATGTAAATACAAAATTATCTTGTCTTAGCTTATGCTCTCTCTCTCTCTCTCTCTCTCTCTCTCTCTCTCTCTCTCTCTCTCGACATTCCCGCTTTGTTCCATTCTTCTTCCAATTCCAGAGCTGACATCGAGGCAACCGTTAATATCTCGGGATCGCTCGCACTTTAAATGGCGCCGGCGAGATAGTAAATCCCATGATTCCCTCTAAAGATGGCAGCGGTTCCTGTCCCGGTGGCAGGAAGCGGAAGCGCTGTATGAGCGTGGCGAGGTAGAGGAACAGCTCCATGCGGGCGAGAGACTCCCCCAGACACACACGACGACCTGCAAATGGAGGAAAGGGAAAGTTGAACTTTCATTTACTTTATAACTTTATCTCAATGCTGGGCAATTCGGGTCGCTTCCTCCCAGTGGAAAGCTGGCAGCAAGGAAAGTCGCGCTACCCAGGTGTCTGCGTGTTTAGGTGTATGTAATCAGCCACCTGCACTTATGACAGAATGACCGAGGGCTTTTACTGTGACGTGCCTCTGTGGTGACACGGGGGTGGGACATGGATACCGTATTTGAGTCCGCACATAAAGTTGACCCGTGTCCGTCCCGGTCGGAATTGGAACCCGTGACTCTAGGATGACAAGTCCAGTGCTCTGCCAACCGAGCTACCCGCCCCCCAAATGTTGCAGTGTTTTGTGTTCGATAAAAATTACGATCTGAGAAACCAAGGGAAGTGAGCGCTCGAAGTGTATACGACATGTGTAATGCAGTGAGTGAGAGTTACGCGGAACAATTCTCCTGGCACATGAGAGAATAACAAGCATTGAAAAGAACAAGCGATTTTAATCCTCATTGATTAAATATTACGTTTTTATGAATCCCTTGGCAATATATTGGAATATTTGTAATCCTTTTACCCAACATAATCATGTGTAGTTGATTCCACAAAAATACCCCCCCCCCACCCCCTTGTTGTGCAAATCAATAAATGATAAACTATCAAATCAATAACCAGACAAAGCTGTCATTCTTACCAATGCCAAAGGGAATGAATTCCTCAGGTTTAGTAACTTTTCCGTCAGGGCCCATAAATCTCTCAGGCCGGAAATTGTCGGGGTCACCCCAAACCTCGGGGTCATTCAGCACGGAGTCCAGGTAGGGCAGAACAATGGCGTCTTTGGGGATGACGTAACCACGGAACATGACGTCATGAGCGAGCCCATGAGGCACCGCGGTGGGCACAATATCCGCTCTGCGCAAGACTTCCATGATGGTGGCTTCCAGGTACTGGAGCTTGGGCCTGTCCTGCATGGATGGCGCGCGCCCGGAGCCAATGACGTCAGAGATTTCCTGGAAGCACTTGTCCTGCACCTTCGGGTAGTGGAGGAAGAAGAGCAGAGTCCAGCGGATGGCGGTGGACGTCGTCTCCGTGCCCGCAACGAACAGGTCAGAGATGGAGTTCTGCAAATTCTCGTCTGGAAGGAGGGAGAAGACAGCGTCAAAGGATACTCTGGAATGGCAAAACAAACTGTTCACCCTCTCCTACGTAACGAGTCTTCACTCGCAGCCACATGGGGTGAGGTACACGTGTGTGTGTGTGTGTGTGTGTGTGTGTGTGTGTGTGTGTGTGTGTGTGTGTGTGTGTGCGCGCACGCGTGCATGAGTCTGTACTCGTATGTGTGTAGTGTGTGTGCATGTGTGTGTGCGCAGCCACGGAGCCAGATTTGTTGAAAATGAGATTTGTTGTGATTTCAACCAATTCAGACCCCACGGCTCCTTCCCACCTAGTCGGGTAGCAACAAGTTTAACTTCGTGCACGCCCTGGTGCTAGTATGACAGAGAGAAACATTTATCACGAATCATTATTTTACTGCTTTTCCAATAAGATTTTCCTCGCTGTGAACTGTTCATTGATCTGACGAAACAACACAAACAGCCCACTGAGTGTACAATTGAACCCCTACTATCCCCTTTCCTAAAGCGGGTCGGAGCTTCTCTGCATGTTTTTGTGCGTGTCCCTTAAAATAATACTATAATGTGATCGTTTTTGCACGTGACTCACTATCCAGTGTGTTTTCGACGTTGCTTTGTGCCAGTTGTTCCCCCTGGGTGAGGTAAGCGTGGATAAAGTCTGTCTTCTCTGTGTGCTGGCTCCGGTCCTTGCGGTGCTCCGATATCTGCTGGCGGACGAAATCGTAAAACTTCATTGCCCTGGAAACGACCAGTTTGACCTTGAAGAGGTCACCAGGAAGGTGCTCCAGGATTGGCATGTAGTTGATGATGGCCGAGGCTGAAAACACAACGTTTACTTGTACAGTAGTTCCTGCGATGTCAGACCCCTCTAATGAGGAGACACCTCTAATGAGGAGACACCTCTCAATGAGGAGACACCTCTCAAGAAAGAACACATCCACAAACAGAGAGACTGCCAACGTTCCAACATTCACAACAAAAAGCAAGAATGGTAGGTCATTGAAATGAACGTTCCAATTAACTACCATTCTTGTTGGGTTTTTTAACAAGACAGAACAGCCTGTGTCTACTATATGGAACAATAAAACATTAATTTGATGATCGATGAACAAATGATACATTGCGGCCTGCAATGTAGAAACAGCTTGGTCCCTGTGGAGTACTGTTTTGACAGGTGTTACTTTAGAGTCGTGTACACCATCATGTACACCATCATGTACACCATCATGTACACCATCATGTACACCATCATGTACACCATCCTGTACACCATCATGTACACCATCATGTACACCATCCTGTACACCATCATGTACACCATCCTGTACACCATCATGTACACCATCATGTACACCATCATGTACACCATCCTGTACACCATCATGTACACCATCATGTACACCATCCTGTACACCATCCTGTACACCACCATGTACACCATCCTGTACACCATCCTGTACACCATCCTGTACACCATCATGTACACCATCCTGTACACCATCATGTACACCATCATGTACACCATCCTGTATACCATCCTGTATACCATCCTGTACACCATCATGTACACCATCATGTACACCATCATGTACACCATCCTGTATACCATCCTGTATACCATCCTGTACACCATCATGTACACCATCATGTACACCATCATGTACACCATCATGTACACCATCATGTACACCATCCTGTATACCATCCTGTATACCATCATGTACACCATCATGTACACCATCATGTACACCATCCTGTACACCATCCTGTATACCATCCTGTACACCATCCTGTACACCATCATGTACACCATCATGTACACCATCATGTACACCATCATGTACACCATCATGTACACCATCATGTACACCATCATATACACCATCATGTACACCATCATGTACACCATCCTGTACACCATCATGTACACCATCATGTACACCATCATGTACACCATCATGTACACCATCATGTACACCATCATGTACACCATCATGTACACCATCCTGTATACCATCCTGTACACCATCCTGTACACCATCATGTACACCATCATGTACACCATCATGTACACCATCATGTACACCATCATGTACACCATCATGTACACCATCATATACACCATCATGTACACCATCATGTACACCATCATGTACACCATCATGTACACCATGTCAGGCCTGTCTAGCCTTTGACACTGGATAGGTGCATCCCTACACTTACACACATACAACAAATCAACATCATGGCTGCGTCCTGTTCAGAACGGGAATTTTGAGATAAATCACTTTTGACACTGGTGTCAGTCACGACATTATTTGATGACAAACTTTCATCCTGCACAGACAGCAGCCATGTAGTTGATGTGTGTGTGTGTGTGTGTGTGTGTGTGTGTGTGTATGTGTGTGTGTATGTGTGTGTGTTTGTATGTTTGTGTGTGTGTATGTGTGTGTGTATATGTGTGTTTGTATGTTAGTGTGTGTGTGTGTATGTGTGTGTGTGTGTGTGTGTGTGTATGTGTGTGTGTATGTGTGTATGTGTGTGTGTATGTGTGGGTGTGTGTGTGTGTATATGTGTGTGTGTGTGTGTGTGTGTGTGTGTGTGCGGGAGGGGGTCTGTGTCCAGTCAGTTGATGGAGGGTCAACCATACGCCGCTTTCGGGGGATGAAATCCCAACAAATTTCAATTTCAACCAATCCGCTAGCGCGGCTGCATACCACCCAAATGACACCCAGTGTCGCTGCACACCACCCGAATGACACCCAGTGTCGCTGCATACCACCCGAATGTCACCCAGTGTCGCATACCACCCGAATGACACCCAGTGTCGCTGCATACCACCCGAATGTCACCCAGTGTCGCTGTATACCACCCGAATGACACCCAGTGTCGCATACCACCCGAATAACACCCAGTGTCGCTGCGTGCACCTCAGCCTTGTCCTAGGATGTGCTTACCTCCGATGGCTTTCATGTTCTCCTCCAACATCCGCATGTAGCCTATGAAGGTCGGGTCGTCGTAGTCAAAGCGCTTGCCGAAGATGATGGAACAGATGTTGTTGGACACGCTGATCTGGGTCAAGGTCGACAGGTCAACGGGCGCCCCATGGTGGTCCTCGACGGCCCGGATGTAGTGAGTGACCTCCTCCTGGATCTTTTCGGCCAGCACGTTCTTGCCCATCCCGAAGTCTCGCAGAATCTCGAGGGCCGTCTTACGCTGCTCCTTCCACAGGGCGCCCGAGGAACTGACGAGGCCTGCACGTGAGACAGGGACAGGAGGTCTCCAAATAACAGCAATAGCAACACGTTTTCGTCCATTACAATGAACACATAAACATGACATTGATTTCGATACGTCTAACCTGCCTGTCGACGATTATAAAATACACATCAAAATAAGACTTCAAGGACATTCATAAGAAGCACATACAACACATGGGTTATTAGATTAACAGGCGCACCTGTTGCAACTAACCATAACTCAGTGTGGTGTCAACAAATATTATAACGTATAACATTACAGTACTGTATCAAATGAGCTCATTAATCTTAATAACATTTAAGGGGGTGTCAAAACTAACTTTTTTTATTTGTGTTTCAATATTTTCTGCAGACACAGAACATTTCATCAAGCTGATTAGTAAAATAACTTTTTTTAAAAGCTGTTCGGCGAACGTTTTGTATACGTGGAAAATACACGTCAAAGATATGAAACCGGAGAATTCTTCTCAGTATGAATGGCTCTAATCAGTTGAGAACGGCGTAATGGGGCCAAGCAAACAAGACTTCTTTGTGGAGAAGGTAAAGTATCACTTGGACAAAATACCTTTACCTGCTACCCAGGAAGCCATCGCCAACCCTACTACCCATTACTAAAGCTGGCCGAGCTTCGCTTCGTGTCTTTGTATACGTCCCTCCAATGGTATTTACATTTCAACTGACTGATTGGCAGTTGAGTTTAAAGGCCCAGTCTGCCTCAAATGGTTCCAAGAACGATTTAAATCTTCTCACAAAAAAGCAGTTCTAACCTTATGGAACACACTTACAATATAAGATGTTTGGTGGCTTGTTGACAGACCAACTTTGTTGTTGGTCCGAGGGGACCATATCGTATTTTGTTTCATCGTTATCGACCAAGGCCGAAGGCCGCAGTTGATAAATATGTGACAAAAGACGATATATATTCCCCGAGGACCAACACAAAAATACTGGTCTGACAACAAGCCACCAAACATCGTTTTTGTCATCATTTTGGTAGTGCAACAAAATGCACAATAACCCACAGGGAGACGAATTTTTAGAATCCAACTCTGGGCCACAAAGCATCGTCACAATAGCTCGAGATAACACGTCAAACTTGTCTGTGACGTCAAACGTGGCATGTTGACGCTTTTCTTTCAGTCTGAAAATGTACAGAACTGCGATCATAATTATGTCTGAGTTCAGTAAGTGTTGAGCATATTTCTTTTCTTTTAAAGGCACAGTAAGCCTCCCGTAAACCATCACAGATACGTTCAGGCTTTTACACACAGTACAAACACCCTTCCATTTGAACGTTCACCAAATACGGGAACATCCTAGGTGGCCTACGTAAAGAGCGAGCAATTTTCAAAGAATTTATTTTTGCGTGGTTTATCTTACCCCTGAGCCATCGTGAACCCGTGTGATTATGTTTCTCTTTTTCACAATGTAGTCGTCAGTTAGTCATTTGAATGCGACTCGATGTGAGCTTATTTACAATAGCACGTTTTTTATGCACGAAACAAACGGCTGTGGTTCACAAGAACTCTAGCGATGGATTTTGACTCTTGAGAGGAACGGCGATATGCACTGATATACCGTGGTCTGCTACGACCCTTGCGTGACCCTGCTTCCGGGCTTTTCTTTTTTCAAACTTTCACAACTTCGAATTGTACTGATCTTGTCTTGATGAAAAAAGAATTCTTTTATGATTAAAGAATGTTTGTGTAAGAAGCTGTCAATTTATTATTTAGATTTTAAAAGTTAGGTCTAGCGCAAAAACGCACCACGGTCCAAAAACATTTTGATAATCATCGATTCACGGCTATCGCCAGTTTACATCGATAGAATGAGACCCGAAGGGAAGTAACTCATGTTTGACCTGAGTTCAGGATGGGTCCAAAAAGTGTTCACCGAGACAATCTGCAAAAATTAATTCTTTAAAAATTGCTCGCTCTTTACGTAGGGCACCTAGGATGTTCCCGTTTGGTGAGCGTTCAAATGGAAGGGTGTTTGTACTGTGTGTAAAAGCCTGACAGTATCTGTGATGGTTTACGGGAGGCTTACTGTCCGGGCGTGATTTCCGGTATCATAACAGCCGTCCAGCACCAAAACGATGCGCCATTGTTGTTAATGACCAAGTCCACGAAAATAAATTCTTTCAAAATTTCTCACGCTCGACAGAAAGCAGCCAGGATGTTCCCGTTCGGTGAGCGTTCAAATGGAAGTATGCTTGTACTGTATGTAGACGCTCGGGGAGCTCTGTGATGGTTTACGGGAGGCTTACTGTGCCTTTAAGTGTTTTATGACTTTTCGTTGTGGATTTTGCGATAACAGAGATAAGTTGCAAATTGACCATGAGTCGCCGCGGTAATTATCAACATTGATTGGGTGTCTCTGAGAGTGAATGCTTACAATCGTTGTCCTCCGAAACACGAATCCAAAACTGCGATGGTTCCACACATCAAACAATCAGCCTGATTGGGTTTTTACTTTGACAATCCACGTTTCACCTGAAAGCTCAAACCCATTCACCACCTCGATTTATTGCATGGGGAACATGAGATTTATTCCCCGGCTGGGTATGAATGAAAACTCGTGAAAATGATGACAATAACATTTAATAGCATTAAATGACACAGTTCGTTTTAATGGCTATTTAGCTTGCGTAAACCACACACTAGATTTCGTGGTTTATTTTACCCCTGAGCCATCGTGAACCCGTGTGATCGACTTTCCTTTTTTTCACAATTTAGTCGTCAGTTTGTGATTTCGATGCAACTCGCTGTATCTGTAATAGCACGTCATTGTGTACCTCTGAATCTAAAATGCAACAAACGACTGCGTGACCTGGAACCTGCTTCCGGGCTCCCTTTTTTCATACTTTCCAAACTTCGAACTGTACTGATCTTGTCTTGATGAAAAAAGAATTCTTTAATGATTTAAGAATGTTTGTGTAACAAGCTGTAACATTATTATTTAGATTTTAAAATTTAGTTCTAGCGCCAAAACGAGGCGTCCGATTGTGGGTTAGACAATCCGTCTGGCCACGCAAAAATAAATTCTTTGAAAAATGCTCGCTCTTTACGGAGGGCACCTAAGATGTTCTCAAGCGGTGAGTGTTTAAACAAAAAGGTGTTTGTACTGTGTGTAAAAGCCTGACAGTGCCTTTGACCAGAAACTGATGGTTTACGTGAAGCTGAGTGTGCCTTTAACATCCTCTCAGACCAGTTGATCTATATTGATCTATATTGATCTATATTGTTCTATATTGGGGCAGGTATTGGTAACACGTGGAGGACTGGGTGGCCGAGTGGTAACGCACTTGCGCTCGGAAGCGAGAGGTTGCGAGGTCGACCCTGGGTCAGGGTGTTAGCAATTTTCTCCCCCCTTTCCTAACCTAGGTGATGGGTTCAAGTGCTAGTCTTTCGGATGAGACGAAAAACCGAGGTCCCTTCGTGTACACTACATTGGGGTGTGCACGTTAAAGATCCCACGATTGACAAAAGGGTCTTTCCTGGCAAAATTGTATAGGCATAGATAAAAATGTCCATCAAATACCCGTGGGACTGGGAATAAAGTAAAAAAATTCCATCTCACACGGCATTAAGTCTCAGGAAACATGAATACACGCATGCAGGAAAAAACAATATGGGTAGCGCCATATGTATGGCAGCTCGCTTTCCCCGGGGAGAAAGCAGCCCGAATTTCCATGAGGGTAACCTCACTGGACTGTAAATCTTATCCATCCATCCATCCATATGGTGTAATGTTTTGACTCTAACAAGCCCACTACATGTGACTTCTTCGAGTCTTCAGCATTAGGATTGTCTCGTCAAAGTATCGATATACGACCATGATCAAATGTGCACTGATTGCACACTACTACTTGTTATTTACATTTACTTTACTTTATTATTCAAATGCTGGGAAATTCGAGTCGCTTCCTCCCAGTGGAAAGCTAGCAGAAACAGAGTCGCGCTACCCAGCTGTGTGCGTGTTTAGGTGTAATCAGCCACCTGCACTTACTAATGTCTAATGACAATGACTTAGGTCTTTTACGTGCCATCGTGGTAATACGGGGGTGGGACATGGATACCGTCTCTGAGTCTGCACATCAAGTCGACCCGTGTCCATCCTGGCCCGGCCGCCATTCGAACCCGTGACCCTAGGATCACAAGTCCAGTGCTCTACCACTGAGCTACCCGGCTCTACCCACTGAGCTACCCGGCTCTACCCACTGAGCTACCCGGCTCTACCACTGAGCTACCCGGCTCTACCCACTGAGCTACCCGGCTCTACCCACTGAGCTACCCGGCTCTACCCACTGAGCTACCCGGCTCTACCCACTGAGCTACCCGGCTCTACCCACTGAGCTACCCGGCTCTACCCACTGAGCTACCCGGTTCTACCCACTGAGCTACCCCGCACCCGGCTCTACCCACTGAGCTACCCGGCTCTACCCACTGAGCTACCCGGCTCTACCCACTGAGCTACCCGGCTCTACCCACTGAGCTACCCGGCTCTACCCACTGAGCTACCCGGCTCTACCCACTGAGCTACCCGGCTCTACCCACTGAGCTACCCGGCTCTACCCACTGAGCTACCCGGCTCTACCCACTGAGCTACCCGGCTCTACCCACTGAGCTACCCGGCTCTACCCACTGAGCTACCCGGCTCTACCCACTGAGCTACCCGGCTCTACCCACTGAGCTACCCGGCTCTACCCACTGAGCTACCCGGCCCCCTACATACCCTTTCTCGCCTCTTTTTGTTGTAAACCTTTAATTTTTTTAATTTTTTATCATTGTGTGTCTGTGCGTCCCAAGGACGGATTGGAAGAAAAGGCATAGCCTTTAGTCTTAATCCTTGTAAAATAAAGTTCAATTCAATTCTATTCTGCACATACCCTTCAGGTTGGTGATCCTGACCATGATGAACATGTGCGGTCTGTTGGAGAAGACGTCGGCCATCTTGACCAGCGCTTCCTTGATGACGGGCAAGCCGTTCAGCACCACCACCAGCCGCCCGCCCATGTACAGGCTGAAAACGTCCCCGTACTGACGTCGCCACGTCCTGAACGCCGCCCGGAGGTCCGAGCTGAGCAGGTGCAGGTGGCCGATGACCGGTAGGGCGAGGCCGGGGCCCGGAGGCAGACCTGAAGAGCGGACAGATAACTTGAAGCGCTTTTCTTGTCATATAATGTTTGTTTCTGTGTGTGGTTTTTTTTCTTCTTTCTTTTTCTTCATGTCATGTTATGTTGTATGTTGTCTGATGCTGTGATAAATGAATAAATCCAAAAACAAAGAGACTGCCAACGAGCTCAGTCTTTTACTGTTTAATTCTTCTTCTTCTTCAGCGTTCCAGAATTTTCTGGTTACGTGTGAGCTCGTTTGCCCATTTGGGTTCCCCACACTATACTCTGAGAGCATAGTCAGCACACTTCGCTTTCGTTGAGAAGGCATGCTGGGTATTTTCGTGTTTTCATAACCCACCGAACTCCGACATGGATTACAGGATCTTTTCCGTGCGCACTTGGTCTTGTGCTTGCGTGTACACACACGAAGGGGGGTTAAGTCACTAGCAGGTCTGCACATAAGTTGACCTGGGAGATCGGAAAAATCTCCACTCTTAACACACCAGGCGCAGCGACCGGGATTCGAACTCACGACCTCCCGATTAGGAGGCCAACGTCTTACCACCCTGCCACTGCGCCCGTCACTGTTTAATTGATATTTGTTTGTTTGTGTACTTAAAAGATCATTGGGTCGAAATATCAGTGACTGTAATGTTTTGTTTTGTCAATAACAAACGTTCCAACAACTTACCTTTCTAGTTTTTTTGATGCTGTAATAAATGTATAGACTACAACTGAATTTCTCTTTTTAAGATAATACAGTTTTCTATGTCTATGTCTATGTCCATGTCTATGTCCATGTCTATGTCTATGTCTTTTTCCATGTTCATGTCTATGTCTACGTCTATGTCCATGTCTATGTCTATATCCATGTCTATGCCATGATGACCGACGAGCAACAAGCGCACGCAGGGAAATAAGAGTCTAGCGCTGTAAGTTATCTCTCCCACCTGAGGGGCGGAGAGCGCAGAGAGACATGAAAAGCGCTGTAAGTTATCTCTCCCACCTGAGGGACAGAGAGCGCAGAGAGACATGAAAAGCGCTGTAAGTTATCTCTCCCACCTGAGGGGCGGAGAGCGCAGAGAGACATGAAAAGCGCTGTAAGTTATCTCTCCCACCTGTGAGGGGCGGAGAGCGCAGAGAGACATGAAAAGCGCTGTAAATTATCTCTCCCACCTGAGGGTCGGCGAGTGGACAGCCACCACAGCGCGGACAGCGACAACACTCCGCCCACCAGCCACGTCGTGGGGTCCAGCAAGCTACAGTCCAGCGTTACCATGGTGACCGGATTGAAGAGTTCGCCGCCTCAGTGTAAGCGTCAACCTGAAAGGGAACGATTTGACTCGTGTACGTTTCTTTTGTGTTCATAATATTCAAGAAGAAAAAGAAGAAGAAGAAGAAGAAGAAGAACAACAACAACAACACTCAACAACAACAAAGACAACACTGAACAACAACAACAACAACAGAGCTGTGAAACGATCAGCGATCAGAGCCT